>NC_081373.1:6695285-6860285 GCF_030684315.1 Stegostoma tigrinum
TTGATTTTTTGGCACTAAAGAGTGTTCAGGGATATGGGAGATAGTGCATGGAGGAGTGGTACAGGATCAGGGAGGGTCATGTTGAACGGTGAAGCAAGTTCAAAGAATCAGATGGACAGCAGCAACTCCCCTCTATCAGGTCCTTAAATTATTGCTTTCTTAGGCAAATGCTCAACACCTGAAACAGAGGCAGAGAAACTGCTGGAGAATCTCGAAGCCGAAAGAACTGCGGATGCTGTAACTCAGAGACAAAAACAGAAGTTGCTGGGAAAGCTCAGCAGGTCTGGCAGCATCTGTGAAGAAAATAATCAGAGTCAGTATTCTGAGGAAGGGTCACCGGGCCTGAAACATTAACTCCAACTTCTCTTCACTGATGCTGCTCGAACTGCTGAGCTTTTCCAGCAATTTCTGTCTTCGCTGTCTGCGGTGGAGGAACTCAGCAGGTCTGGCAGCGTCTGCGAAGGGAGAAACAGATTTAAACTTTTGAGCCTGATGGTGCTCTTCTTCAGAACCTTAGCCAGATCGGACTCCAAACATTAACTCTTGCTTTCTCTCTCCACAGATGCTGCCAGACCTCTTGAGTTTCTCCCGCAATGCTCTGTGCTCATTTCAGGTTTCCAGCATCTGCAGTATTTTACTTTCACTGAAGTTCTGGAAGCGGAGGCTGTGATGACACAGTTGTCTGATGCGGATGCCCTGGAGCTATGAGAGATAAAGCAACACTTACTTGTCCCAATAAACATCACGTGGTAGAGCTTGCCATCCAGTACTGGTACAGTATCCACGGCAATCTTGGTGTAGTTCACATTTCTCTTTACGAACAGCGGACGCCCTCCCAGGGGGCTGACCTCTTCGTCCATCAGCGGGTGCTTCTTCACAAAGTCCAGCACATTGTCTGGCAGGTCGCGCGATGTATTCAAGCCCTTTCTCCTGAACTCGTCCGTAATGCACTGTCAAAGACAGCCAGAGCCCTCAATATCACTCCCTTGCATTTATATATCACCTTGAACGAAGCAAAATGCCCCCAACAAGTGCTGTCAGATGAAATTTGACACCAAGTTACACAAGGAGATATGAGGAAAGTTGATCAAAAACTTGACCCAGAAAGATAAATTTGACAGTCTCCTCCAAACAGTTGTTAGAATTGTACAGCACAGAAACAAACTCATCCGACTGAACAAATCTAGTCCCATTTGTCATCATTCAGCCCATATCTTTCTAAACCCTTCCTATTCATGTACCCATCCAGATGCCTTTTAAATGCTGTAATTATACCTTCTTCTGGCAGCCTGTCCCATTGTGTGAACAATTTGCCCTTTAGGTCCCTTTTAAGTCTTTCCCCTCTCACCTTAAACCTATGCCCTCTAGTTCTGGACTCGCCTACCCTGGGTACAACACCTTGGCTCTTCACCCTACCCATGCCACTCATGATTTTATAAACTTCTATCAGGTCACCCCCCCCCCCCTCCACCCCCCAGCCTCCAACGCTCCAGGGAAAATAGCCCCAGCCTATGTGGAAAGCACCAAAGAAACAAGAAATTTAAAAACAGAGTTCTCGAGTTTACAGCCCAAGCAGCTGAAGGCACGGCTGCCAATGGTGACAATCTGGGATACCTCAGAGATAGAACAGCGTGAATGGCTGAAGGAGGTCACAAGATAGAGAGCAGGTCATGGCGGGATTGTAGCAGTGGTCTGTCTCCTTCCCATAATATGGCTCCTTGCTCAGTTCTGAGTCCTGAGATGGACTGGCAATGGCATAGCAACATTTCATGAGTACAGAACATCCCAATGCTGTTCAGACACAAGTAATTTCTCTGAAAGAATGGGGGACATTGTCAATGCGTGGGCTGCAGTTACAAACAGCAGGAGGTGATCTGACTGACACACTGAAGATCTTCAGGGGTTTTAACAGGGCACAAAGTGGATATGGGCAGGATGCTTGCTCTTCTCGGAGAATCTAAACCTAGAGGCCACTGTTTAAAAATCAGACATCACCCATTTATAACAGAGATTAGACCAATTGCTCTTCTCTCTGATAGTCATGAGATGTTGGAACTGACTTCTTGAAAAAGGTGAAAGCAGAGCCCTCGATTATACTAAAGCCTGAGGGAGGTAGATTCGAGCTCAGGCAGAGGGTGAAAGGTCAGGCACAGGCAAGTATGTGGTTACAATCAGGTCTGCTGGAATGGTGTGAATGGTGGAGGTAACTAGAGGGGCTGAACAGCCTACTCCTGCTTATCATTTGTCTGTATGAACTGTACAAGGTCAGCTCCCACACGTACATGCACACTCTCACGTGCACACTCTAACATGCATACTCTCGCATACACACACAGTCTCTCTCACACACACACACACGCACACACATTCACACACACACACTCTCTCTCTCACACACAAACACACACACTCTCTCACACTCACACACACACAGTCTCTCTCTCTCTCTCTCACACACACACACACACACACACACACAGAGTCTCTCTCTCACACACACACAAACACACACACACTCACACACACACAGTCTCTCTCTCACACACAAACACACACACTCTCTCACACACACACACACAGTCTCTCTCTCTCTCTCTCTCTCTCTCACACACACACACACACACACACACACACAGAGTCTCTCTCTCACACACACACACTCACACACACACAGTCTCTCTCTCACACACAAACACACACACTCTCTCACACTCACACACACACAGTCTCTCTCTCTCTCTCACACACACATACACACACACACACACACACACACACACACACACACACAGTCTCTCTCTCTCTCTCTCTCTCACACACACACACACACACACACACACACACACACACGTGAGATAATGACTGAGTGATCGGTTTTCGTGATGTTGATTTAGCCAGGATACCGGGGAGGACTCTCCTGATCCTGATAATAGGAACCTGGGATTGTAAAGGCCCAGTGAAGAAGGTCAATAGTATCTTTGTGTAATGGCTCATTGAAACAGATTTTGACAGTGCAGATCCTCCCTTACAACTGCACTGGAGTGTCAGCCTGGATTTCGGACTCAAATCTCTGGAGGAGGCCTTAAACTCAGAACATCCTGACTCAGAAACAAGATTATTTCACAGCTTTTATCTCTCCCTCTGGTCCTGACAACACCTAAATCGCCGCATCTTACTTCAGTCAGCTGCTCTTTGACTGGTTCTTAGCTCTAGGTTACAGCAATGAGTTCATTTCAAATGTACCCCCTTGGCTGTGGAGCACAGGACAGTTCTGTGGTCATGAAAGGCACTATACAAATGCAGGTCATGCACACGCTTTGCATTCCACGTAGTCATTTGGCCCGTCTGATGGAGGTAAATGGAATAGTGAGGGAGATGAAGGACAGGAATCCCAATGAAGATCAACACTCTGTTCGGTGAATATCCACATCTGAACCTGCCCAGTAGGAGGAGCTGGATGGTGATCAGGAAGTGGACGTCTTGTTGACATTCCTCTCCATACAAGGAAATCACTTGCAGCCCTTAGCCCCCAGTTGGGATAGAATCTGGCACATTCGTGTCTTTAATCCCAACACAAATTCAATTTGCACGATAGACTAAAACAGGCGAGAAACAGATAAAGTCACCATGTGGAGCACAGGGCTGTTCTCTCATTAGAGAGAGATGGCTGGTGGTGAGTTTAACCAGTGGGTCACTGTGCCTCGGGTGAGGGGAGAGGTTCAGAAAGAGTGTCCTTCAGCTGGTGTGGGAATTGAACCCATGCTGTTGGATCTCAAACCAGGCATCCAGCCAACTGAGCTAACCAACCCCCTGGTAAAACAGACAATAAACAGTCAACGGTTTCCGTTCATCCCATCACTGGAAACAGCAGCGTACAAAATCTAACCTCTTTGCACCACACAGGACATGGTGAGGATGTATGGAGGAGGATTCTTGAGCTGGGGAACCATAGCGAGAGGTTGGAATAGAAGGTGAGATGGTTACACTAGATGTCTATCAATTGATGCAAGTCAATGTCAATACACTACCTTTATTTAGAAAGGTAAGGAGACAAAAAAACAAGTAACTATAGGGCAGTTAGATTAAGATCTTATGATTTGGAAAAATGTTAGAGTGTATTCTAAAGAATATAATAGCAGAACATTGAGAAATACATAATGTGACCAAGCAGAGTCACCATGGCTTCGTGAAGGGGGAATAATTCCTGACAAATTTACCAGAATTCTGTGAGGAAGTAGCAACCAGGGTAGATAAAGGGGAAGCAATGGATGTAATGTATTTGGATTTTTGGAAGGCATTTTGATATGGTATCATGCATTAGGTCACTTACTCAGAGCCTGTGCTGTTGGAGGTAGCATATTAACATGGCCAACCAGTAGAAGACAGAGAGTTAGGAAAAAGGGAGCACTTTTAGGATGACAACCTGTAACTCGCAGTACACCACAGAACTCAGTGTGAGGGCCACAGTTATTGATGATATATGTTAATGATGTAGGGGTCCTGGTGTTGGACTGGGATGACACTAAGACTTGTCAGAGGGATATACACACAGATTAAGTGAGATAGAAAAACACGACAGATCGACTGTAACATGGGAAAATGTGAGGCTATTTAGAAAGGTGAGGAGACAAAAAAATGTCTACTCCCACTCCTATGTCTTATGGTCTTATGGTCTATGTGTTTTGGCAGGAAGAGTTGAGGAGCTGAATATTACTTAAATGGAGAAAAATTGCTGGAAGCCACATAACGGAGGATTTGGTTTATATGTATGAATCACAAGACGCTAGCACTGAAGTTCAGCAGATAATAGGGATAGCACATGAAATATTAGCCTTTATTCCAAAGGGAATGGGCTTTAAAAGTAGGCAGGTTTGCTAAAACTATACAAGGCACAAGTCAGGCCACGGCTGGAATACTGAACAGTTTTGGGTCCCTGATTTAAGGATTAATACACTGCAAAGCAGGCAGTCCAGGGAAGGTTTACATGACTGGTAATGAGCGGGGAGGGACTGTCTTATAAGGAGAAGTTGAGTAGATGGGCCTGTGCTCATTGGAATTTAGAAGAATGAAAAGTGGCCTTGTTGAAACAGAAACAAAAATCCAATGGGACTTGGCAGGGAAGATGTGGAGAGGTTGTTTCCCCTTGTAGGAGACTTTAGGGCCAGAATATGGGTTGCACATTTTAAGAACGAGATGAGGAGGAATTTCTTCTCTTAGAGGGTATCGGACCTGTAGATTTCTTTACCACGTGAACTGTCGAGGCTAAGTCATTAACTCTGTTCATTAAAAAGAAAAATCAGTAAGGGAATCGAGGGTTATGGGGGGGGGGGGGGCGGGGAAGGCACGAAAGTGGATTTGAAGATTATCAGATCTGCCATGATCTCATTGAATGTCAGAAGAGACAAGATGGGCTGAATGGCCCATGTCTGCTCCTATGTCTTGTAACTGAGCCTCTGTTTTCAACCTGAGTCTGTGGGGAAAGAGAGATGAATCGATAGTACTTTCACCATATTGAAGAGTCTTACCGATCCTGGGCGAGGCTCCGGAGGCTTGCCCATGTACCTCAACCACCAGCGCGGTGATTCCTGATCTTCCTTATACCTCCCTTCGAATGCCGTCCGTATGCTGGCAAGGGTGTACTGGCAAACAGCAGAGATTTCGATGTTTTGCCTTCATTAATGCGGAGAAGAGGGAGTAACAATTAGTAAAATCAGAGAGATGACCATCTCGCTTTGCACCATGGGGTGTTTGTCAGGGTCTGCCTGAAAATCCCCCTTCCCTTCTCGCCAAGGGGGCAGATCACTTTTAGCAATCTCTAAGGTTTTGCAAACAGATCCCTCTTCCTGCCAGTGTCACATTTTCCCCCATTAAACACTTCCGACCCACTAAATCCAACTTCAGCACCAATCTGATCCTTTAAAGTCAACTGAATGTCACCAATCTTGATGTCCAAATGTTGAAGAAATACTACAAGAAAAATTGTAGGGGAGTTAAACCAAATGCATTTTTTTGTCATTGCTCTTAACGCAAATTTCATCCTGAAAATATTACTCATCAGGAACAATGTCTCATCCAATAAGTCTTAGCATTGATTCCATTGGGTAATCAGCTCCCTTTCCAATTGGCTGCGCAGCTGGAGAATGGATCAATGACAGGAAGATGGGTGTCTGTAGCAGGGACACATCCCAGTGAGATAGTCTGGGTATATCATCCTCAAAATGACACTAGAGAGGTCCACCCTTCCTAAACGATTCCTCAAGATCACACCAGTGACAACCATCTGAGTAATCCTTAATGGATTTCCAAAGGCAGGTATGACCAATCAAGCAGGGAAACAATACGTCCAGCACAGGCAGATGTAATCGATCCCTGAACTTGCTCATGCTTCAAACTGTCTCCTGAAATCCAATTCTCTTTCACCGACAGAGTTAACTGTGGAATATTTGTGCTCGCTGTTTAATCTCCCAGCTTTATTATTATTCTATTTTTAACGCAGGAATGCACTTGTGGGAAAATTATGTTGCTAAGAAATGAAGGGACAGGAGTGTGTAAAATGTTTTGTAAACTGCTCCTGGTAAATTTCACTCCAGGATGTGAGCATCACTAATCAGTCATGGTCATAATGGAGGGGTTTCAGTGCAGGCTGCTCACAGGTCAACGTTCTACTCAAAACAAATGCGCACATCCAAGCAAAATAGTTGAGGTGTACCAACCACCAGAACAAACAGGCAGCTCACAGTATGAGAAGGGATGCAGTGGGCAAGACCCATTGCCCCTTCAGAAGGTGGGGTTGAGCTGCCTTCTTTAACCTCTGCAGTCCCTGTGCTGTGAACTGACCCACAATGCTGTTAGGGAGGGAATTCCAGGATTTTGACCCAGCGACACGAAAAGAATGGCAATATATTTCCACGTCAGGATGGTGAGTGGCTGGGACGGGAACCTGCAGGGGGCGGTATTCCCATGTATCTGCTGCTCTTGTCCTTCTAGTTGGAAGTGGTCGAGGGTTTGGAAGGTGCTGCCTGAGGATCTTTGGTGAATTTCTGCAGCGCATCTTGTAGATAATACACACTGCTGCTACTGAGCGTCTGTGGTGGGGGGAGTGGGATGCTTGTGGATGTGGTACCAATCAAGTGGGGGCTGCTTTGTCCTGGATGGTGTCAAGCTTCTTGAGTGTTGCTGGGGGCTGCACTCATCCAGGCAAGTGGGGAGTATTCCATCACACTCCTGGCTTGTGCCTTGTAGATGGTGGACAGGCTTTGGGGAGTCGGGAGATGAGATATCTGCTGCAGTATTCCAAGCCTCTGACCTGCTCTTGTAGCAACAATATTTGTATGGCTCGTCTCATTCAGTTTCTAGTCAATGGTAACTCACCAGGTGTTGATATTGGGGGATTCAGTGATGGGGATGTCAGTCAATGGGTAAGGGTGATGATTAGTTTTTCCTTGGTGGAGATGGTCATTGCCTGGTGTTTGTGAGGCTCAAATGTTCCTTGCCACTGGTTGGTCCAATCCTGAATGCTGCCCAGATCTTGCTGAATCCAGTTTTAGTAGGACTCCTCAATATTACACTTCTGATGCCTCAATGTTGAGGGCTGTCACTCTTCCCTCACCTCTGGAATTCAGCTCTTTTGTCCATGTTTGAACCAAGGCTGTAATGAGATCAGGAGCTGAGTGGCCCTGGCGGAACCCAAAGTGGGTGTCATTGACAAAAACAGGACTTGCTGGAAAAGCTCAGCAGGTCTGGCAGCATCTGTGAAGAAAAATCAGAGTTAACGTTTTGGGTCCAGTGACCCTTCCTCAGAACCTTAACCTGAAATGTTAACACTGATTTTTCTGCTGTTCTTTTCCAGCAACTTCTGTTTTTGCTTGTGATTTACAGCATCCGCAGTTCTTTCAGTTTTTGCTGGACGTCGCTGAGCAGGTTATTACTGAGGGGGTGCTGTGTGATAGCACTGTTGTTGACATCTTCCATCACTTTACTGACGATCGAGAGTGGGCTGGCAGGATAGTAAATAGCCAGGTTGGATTTATCCTGCTTTTTATGCACAGGGACTTTCACCCAACATTTCACATTGTCCAGTATTTGCCAGGAGAGTTATTGTGACTGCACTGGAATAACTTGGCTAGGGGCACAACGTGTTCAGGAGAGCAAGACTTCAGCACTGTTGCCAAATTATTGTCAACCTGGTGAGGCTACAACAGCAGCCCACTTTCATGCAGAAGGACTATGCAATAGACAAGTCCCTTGCAATATCTAACGCCTTCAGTAATTGCTTGAAATCACATGGAGAGCATCAAATTGGTTAAAGACTGGCATCTGAGATGCTGGGGACCTCAAAAGGAGACTGAGATGGTTCACCAAGGGGAGGTGATTGCTGAACATTATTATCGCTAGACTATTAATCCAGAGACTCAGGTAATGTTCGGGGACCTGAGTTCGAATCCCACCATGGTAAATGGTGGAATCTGAATTCAATAAAGAAAAATGTGGAATTAACAGATGATGACATAATCGTTGTCGACTGTTAGGAAGGAAACTGTCGTCCTTACCTGGTCTGGCCTACATGTGACTCCAGACCCATAACAATGTGGCTGATTCTTAACTACCCTCTGAGCAATTAGGGATGTGCCACCTGAGGTGCCAGACATGTTCGAGGTCTGTCCTGTTTAGCACAGTGTTCAGTATCACACTATGCGATGGAGGATTTACTCAATGCAGAGATGACCCTTCATTCTTAATGTCATGAACAGATGTATCTGTGGTGAGGATGAGGTCAAATTCTTGGTTGGTTCCCTCACCACCTGGTGCAGGCCCGGTCTATCAGCAATGTCCTTTAGGACCCGACCAGCTCGATCTGTAGTACTGCTGCTGCCGAGCCACTCCTGGTGCTGGACATTGAAATCCCCCACCCAGAGTGCATTCTGTGTCCTAGCCATCCTCACTGCTCCCTCCAAGTGTTGCTCAACATTGAGGAGTACTGCTTCATCAGCTGAGGGAGGACGCTATGTGATAATCAGCAGGAGGTTTGCTTGCCCATGTTTAATGGAGGGGAGACTTCGATGAGACTTCATGGGGTCTGAAATCGCTGTTAAGGACTCCCAGGTGAGTTCCCTTCTGACCATTCAACATACAGAGTTTATCCTATTCAAACTGCACTATCTGCTGATTGCTCTTCAAGGAATGGCACATTCGGCCATTTCAAAGGGTAGTTAAGAGTTAACCACATTGATGTTACATGCTGGTCAAGTCTTCTCCCTTGAAATGGCATCATTTAACCAGAGGGGACTTTGGTAATAAGACCACAGTTTCATGGTCACCACTACTGATGCAATTCCACGTTTATTTGTTAAAGGCATCTAAATGTCCCCTGGTGGGATGTGAACTCATGTTCCTCCATCATTAGGTTAGGCCTTTGCCTGATGAGTACAGCAATTTACCCACCCTGCCCCTGTTCTCTCTGGGATTGGTTTTAATCCAAAACAGCCATTATCACACGTTGAGAATGGCTACACATCACAGTGAGAACTAGAACCATCCCGTAGGTCACAGTGAGTCACTGCTTCCATGGGAACAGATTGTGTTCCTTTTCAAAGTTGCTCAGGAGCATTTCCACTCTGTGGTTCCATGAAAGCTGCAAGTCATCGAGAGGTGATGACCACAAAGATTATGATCTCCCAGGCTGGGTTTAGGAGAGCCACACTGGGCCTGAAGTTATGGAATCACTCAAACAGATCTGCAGAGCCAATTAGGTGCTGCGATGTCATCTTTCGGGTCAAGCCAGAGCACTGACTGCTCTCTCAAAAAGACATTAAAGGTCTCTATTGGGAAGAAGAGCAATGGAGACCTCCCCAGTAGTCATCACAAACATTAACCCTCAACCAACGTCACTATCAAGAGATTGGTCGTGTTTGGCTCACTCATAGGATGTGGCTTGCTGTGTCAGTGTCCCTGAATGACCCTGAGAAGGTGCTGGTGAGTATCTCATAGAACCACTGCAGTGAGGCTGGGTTGGTACATCCACAAACATGTTCAGGACACCGTTCTGGGATTTTCACCCACTCACAGTGAACCAGCAATGACACCGTTCTCTACATTTCCTAACCAGCCTGTTCGAAGATGTTGTTACATGCCCCTGGAGCAGGTGGCACTCGATTCCTGGTCTGCTGGCCCACAGGTAAGTGCACTACCATTGCACCACAACAGATACAGTTCAAGTGTTTTTTCCCTGTTCAGTTGGGGATGTAGGCACTGCTGTCTAGGCCAGCAATTACCAGCCATTCCTAACTGCCCTTGAGTGGGGTGATGTATGACTAGGAGGGTAACCAATAAGGGATGGCGTTCCCATGGATCTGCTGCTCTTGTCCTTCGAGATGGAAATGGTTGGATTTGGAAGGTGCTGTCTTTGGAGCTCACTGATTGGTTGCTACGTTTCCCTCATTACAATAAGACAACACTTTATGAACCTAGTGATAGTGGGAACTGCAGATGCTGGAGAATCTGAGATAACAAAGTGTGGAGCTGGATGAATGCAACAGGCCAAGCAGCATCTCAGGAGCACAAAAGCGGACGTTTCAGGCCTAGAACCTTGCTGCTTGGCCTGCTGTGTTCATCCAGCTCCACACTTTCTGAAGCTAAGTCACTTTGAAATATCCTGGGTTGGGAAAGGCACTATACAAATGCAAGTCTAAAATTCAGAATCTCAATTCAAAATATTGCTCGTGTTTTACTTTAACTGAATATTCTGCTGGGTTTATTTATACAAGGTTAGGGAATGGATCCCTATTTTAATCTAACCTGTCTAATTTAACTTATTCCACTTCAGTTCTGAAGAAAAGCACAGGACTTTGAGAAAAGTCACTGGACTTGAAACATTAAACTCTGTTTCTGTCTCCACAGATCCTGCTGAGTTTCTCCAGCAACATCCATTTCCGTTTCAGATTTCCAGCATCCACACTTTTATGTTAGCCGCACATACTTGAGGGATCGAACGGTCCTCTTCTTCATTGTAAACATTCGATGTGATGATTGTTGTATAATCTCTTTGGCTGCACTCATATGCCTGGCTAACCCAGGTTTAGTTCACATTACATACAACTGCTGTGTTTCACCCAGCTGCGACAGTCTTTCTGCCTGAGGTTAAAAAGCAGGCAGTAAGTATAATGAACACATGATTGAGTTCCACACAAAAGGACAGTCAGTAACTGAGCTGTTTCAGTGCACTCTGCTTTGAGATTGAATTGAACAAGTACTGACAAGTGTTAATCTCTACAGCAATTACTCTCACACACACACAGACAGACACACACAGACAGACACACACACACACAGACACACACACACACAGACACACACACACACACACACACATAGACACACAGAGACACACACACACACACAGACACAGACACACACACACAGACACACAGAGACACACACAGACACACACACACATAGACACACAGAGACACACACACACACACAGGCACAGACACACACACACAGACACACAGAGACACACACAGACACACACACACACACATAGACACACAGACACACACACACACACACACACAGACACACAGAGACACACACACACAGACACACACACACACACACACATACACACACACACATAGACACACACACACATAGACACACACAGACACACACACATAGATACACACACATAGACACACACATAGACACACACACATAGACACACACACACACATAGACACACACACATACACACACACATAGACACACACAGACACACACACATAGACACACACACATAGACACACACATAGACACACACACATAGACACACACACACACATAGACACACACACACACAGACACACACACACACAGACACAGACACACACACACACAGACACACACACACACACACAAACATACACACAGACAGACACACGCGCGCATGCAGAGAAAGAGAGAGACACACATACAGGCACACGCGCACACACACAGACAGAGAGAGAGAGTGACACACGCACATACAGATACACATACAGACACAGACACACACAGACACTCTCCTCTCTCCCTCTCTCTCCCCCCCCCCCCACCACTGCCTCTCTCTCTCTCTCCCCCATCTCTCCCCCATCTCTCCCCTTTGCAGGCTACTTTGCAGTGTCAGCTAGCTACGCATGCCCACACTGGAAACCTCCTCCACTTGTTCATTAAACCGAAAACTGGTGGTAAGACAACCGACAGACTTGTCGTGGAAACACTGGCTCAAATTGGAAGGATAATAAAGAGTCAGAGAAATAGAGAGGGTGGGAGAGCAACGTAAGGCAAGAAAAGAGATAGAAACAAGGGTGGACCAGCAGACAGACATGTATAGAATTAAACTGCAAAAGCAAAATATTGTGAATATTGTAAATCTGAAGTAAAAACTGAAAAATGTATTAGAGATGTCTAGAGCAAAAAAAAAGAACCTTCAGCCCATTGGGTCTGTGCCAATCAAAAGCAAGCACCCGATACTCCAATGCCATTTCCCATAGACTTGGCCCATAGACTTTTACGGCTTGACACTGCAACTGGATATCTATCTTTTACACATATTGTGCCTTTTGCGATCTCTGCCTATCTCAAAGTATTTAGAAGCCAGTACTCAATGAAGACCATAAGACCATAAGATATAGGAGCAGAAATTAGGCCACTTGGCCCATCGAGTCTGTTCTGCCATTCAATCGTGGCTGATAAGTCCCTTCTCCTGCTTTCTCCCCGTAACCCTTGATCCCCTTGAAAATCAAGAACCTATCTGTCTCAGTCTTAAATGTACTCAATGAAGTGCAGGTACTGGCAGCCAATTTGTACACAGCAAGGTCCCACAAGCAATATCCTGATAATCACAGAATCCCTACAGTGTGAAAGCAGGCTATTCAGCCCTTCGAGTGCACACTGACCCTCCAAAGAGCATCCCACCTAGAACCATCCCATCCCCATAACCCTGCATCACCCATGGCTAATCCACCTAACCTTACATGCCTAGACACTAAAGGCAATTTCCCACAGCCAATGCACCCTAACCTGCACATCTTTGGATTGTGGGAGGAAACCGGAGCACCCGGAGGAAACCCACGCAGACATGGGGAGAATGTGCAAACTCCACACAGACAGTCGCCAAAGGGTGGAATTGAACCCGGGTCCCTGGTGCGACAGCAGTGCTAACCACTGAGCCACTGTGTGGTGCCCAGTTAGTCACCAGTCAATCTATTTCCGTGATGTGGGATGAAGGGGTCCAAGGGACAGCACGGTGGCTCAGTGGCTAGCACTGCAGCCTCACAGCACCAAGGACCCAGGTTTGATTTCACCCTCAGGAGACTGTCTGTGTGGAGTTTGCACATTCTCCCCGTGTCTGCATGGGTTTCCTCCGGGTGCTCCAGTTTCCGCCCACGTCCAAAGATGTGCAGGTTAGGGTGGATTGGCCGTGGGAAATTGCCTATAACGTCCATGTGTGTGTAGATTAGGTGGGTTTGGGGAATGGGTCTGGTTGGGATGTTCTGAGGGTCAGTGTGGACTTGCTGGGCTGAAGGGGCCTGTTTCCACACTGTGGGAATTCTCTGAATTTTTCTGGAAAAATTGGCCTGAGACATCAGGGAGACCAAACCTTCAAAGTAGCATGAGGTGGTCTTTTTAAACCCACCTGACTGGGTGGTCACATCCTCAAGACAGCCCAGGGGCTTTGGTCTGGGTTTCATGCTGAAGGCTTGTGTGTGAGTCTCAGAGAATCCTGAGGAGTACTACCCACTGAGCCCTCTGTACCCATCCTGATACAGGCTGGGACTGGGAGGGGGCTGCGGGGTGGGGTGCAGTTTGTGGCGACAATCAACAGTTTGTTTTTGGACAGCTGAGTTAGAAGGGGAAAAAACTCTTCTCCTCTGCGGGTACATTATGACCTCTGAAGCTGCAAAATGAAACACTTTATGAAGCTCAATAATCAATGGTGAGCTTTTCATTTCCTCTTTAAATTAGAATTTACGTGGCAATCTTGTGATGTATTCAGAGATCCTTCGTGCTTGCGTTAGTTATAACATGAGTACACATTACTTCTCTTTGTAGACTAATAAAACAATAATTTCCAGGCATTACCGATATATGTCAATGGCGGCTGTGTATCAACACAAGCTCATCAACAGCAAGGAAACAGGGCTTAATAGATGATCAGCAGAGTCTCTGATGACTGATTTGGGGAACAATGTTGATAATTCATAGCATCTGATGTAAATCCAATGCCTGGCTGTAATGTTTATCAGTAAGAAGCTCTTCCTCTGCGTTATTCTCGGAGTATGAGTTCAATAACACAAAGTGATATTGGCCATTTAACTCGTGGAAACTCCAAGGGTCTGGTGGAGACTAGAAAGGCAGGGCGTGAGGATCAGACAAGTCGAGATGTGATGCCCACTCTGCCACGGGCGAACCAAGTGGCTTCACTTACATCGTCAGAGGATGAGCGAGCCCTCAGTCCCTCTACACTAACAAGGGCTACTCTCGGAGCGGCTGGTGTCATGACATCATCCTCCCCTCGAGTGGGAAGGCCGTGACCTCAAGGTCACACTGTAGTGACCTGAGCACATGGTTTAGGCTGGCAGTTCAGCGATGGGATCTCATGTTAGGCTGAGGGTCCACCTCCTCTCTTGACGGAATGCAGATCACATGGCAGTATCTTGCAGAAGAGTGGTGCTGGTGTTCCTGGTGCTCTGGAAGGTGACCTGATTATGATCATCTTGCTCTTTCAGGGAGCTTGTCATGTGCCCTGTTTCCCAGATCACTACTGATCACTTCTCATTGACCATGGGTTACAGGTAAAGTTACACAGTACAGGGGACTGTAGGCCTGCTCACTCATTAGACAGAGATCATACAGTCACAGAAACCTACAGGACAGAAAAAGGCCCTTCAACCCATCGCATCCATGTTGGTCAAAAACAACCCCCTAACTATGCCAATCCAATCTTCCAGCACTTGGCCCATAGCCTTGGCATCGCAAGGGCACATCTAAATACGTCCTAAATGTGGTGGGAGTTTCTACTTCTACCACCCTTACAGGCAACAAGTTCCAGATTCCCACCACCCTCTGGGCAAAAAGAAACGTTTTTCCTCACATCCCACTCTAAACCTCCGGCCCTTTAGATACTTCATTTCCTCAAGTGAGAAACAGGAGAGGTCACGAAGACAGCTTCTTCATGGTAACTTCAGCCAACTGTTGGTATCACTCTGTACCAGAGATCAGCCTTCCAGCCAACTGAGCCAACTGACCCCCAGTTAACCATACGATTATTACTTATTCTTCCAACTAGCCCCAAAGAGTGTCTTCCTATCTCTTTAAGGCACCAGGCTGCGTTTGCAGAGGAACTCTGGTATAGTAACGTATAATATGAATTTAAGGTTTACTATGTTCATAGTTTAATTGTTTACAAAAGGGAACCAGAACAGAAAAATCTGCTTTCCAGCAGCATTTCTTCCTGCAAAGTGAAGTAAGCATTTGCCAAGTGGGTGTTAATTATTAAACATGCCCCAAGCAGTAGGCCTCAAACTCTTCTCTGCTTATCTTTAACAAGGTGACCGTGAAAAATAGATAGATTGAAGTCTCGCGTAGTTTTGTTAGCTGTTGCAATGCGTTCAATTCTTTTGTGGAGCAAGATTGCTCAGTTCTACCAGAGCTTTCTGTTTACAAATGGCACTGAGCTTGGATCAGAGATAATGGGAACTGCAGATGCTGGAGAATCCAAGCTCACAAAGTGTGGAGCTGGATGAACACAGTAGGCCAAGCAGCATCTCAGGAGCACAAAAGCTGATGTTTCGGGCCTAGACCCTTCATCAGAGAGGGTTGAGGCCCGAAACATCAGCTTTTGTGCTCCTGAGATACTGCTTGGCCTGCTGTGTTCATCCAGCTCCACACTTTGTTATTCTGAGCTTGGATCAGTATTGCTATAGTTACTGGATTGGCAGGAGGAGATCACAGCATTTGGAGACCAGCTTTCCTGGATCTCAGCCTGAATACCTGGCCCAGTGGTCACAGGTAACTATGTAATTTTTCCCTGTTAGACTGGAGTTTTTGATCAATGCGAGGTCTGACAATGCATGGCTTTGCTGAACTTCTTTCAAATCTGAGTGTGGATTCACATCCAGCGCAGATTGATGGAACTGAGATCTCCAGGATCCACTAATTGTCGGTATCCAATGAATTGGACTGTCTCAGTCTCAGCTCACCTCAGAACAAAAGCACACGGCAGAAAGCTGCTAGGAAGTCGCAAGAGGCCACAAGCTCTGTTCCTGAAACAGTCAGCCAGCTACACATGGAAAAAATTGCGAGGTACTACGTAAGGCCTGGGCTAAAGCGTGTTTTTGGAGGGAAGAGGAGAAGGAGGTTTCCTGAACTGGAGTCAGCGATGCCAAACGACTGAAGCCAAAAGGTTCACTCACTCATGCCAGCAGCTCCTGCAGAATGAAACACACACTCGAGGTGAATCCTGAGGGGCCCTGACGTTAAAACTGGCAGCAGGCAGACAATATTCCACACACACACACACACACACACACAGACTAGAGAACTCAGAAAGAGCTCTACTCTTTGTCATTTCAGTGAATGTCAGCAGCAACATTCAGATGAGAGGAGTAACCTTTTCACACCGAGTTTGGGTTGTATGTGGAATAAACTGCCAGAGGAAGTGGTGGATGTGGATACAATTACAGCATTTAAAAGACATTTGGACAGGGACATGAAGATGAAAAGTTTAGAAGAATGTGGGCCAAGTGTAAGCAAATAGGACTAGTATAGTTTGAGAGATTTGGTCAGCATACACAAGTTGGACCAAAGGGTCAATTTCTGTGCTGTATGGCTTTATGGCTATAACTGTTCAAATATCAATTATCCACTATCTACCCTTCACTTCTCATTTCTAAACTGGGTCTGTGTTTTTCATTATTAAGAAGGTCTCATGCCTGACGTGTGGTGACCCTCAGGTTAGGCCACCAATAACAAGAACAGTCGGCAACTGTACCCTTTCACATTTCATAAAGTGTTAACTCACGCTTTTGCTAACTGGAGAACATTCGGTTAAATTAAGTTCTTTCCAAAACATGAACTCATTTGGTCCAGGAGAAACACATGGGAGGGATCCTTTAAGAAACTGACCCCATTGTGACCAGCTAATGGGGCAGGTGAATGAAGAAAGGGAGTCAGTTCATCATTTCCATCCCAGGGAGCACAACAATTTGGGGTATCCCTTCGAGAACTGTACTATCCCAGGGAAGATTATCCTGGGTCTGAAGTGGACGGTGTAGCTGTGTTACTGCTGTACCAGGGAATCTGTACATTGGGTAATTTGTGTAAAGCTGTGCATCTTTCCCAAAACATGGCAAATCACTCACATACGATTGAAGAATTTAACTCCGAAAGGCTGCAGATTTGTACACATAAAGTCACAGAGTCATACAGCACAGAAACAGACCCTTCAGTGAAACCAGTCCATGCCAAATATAATCCCAAACTAAACTCGGCCCACCTGCCTGCTCCTGGCCCACATCCCTCCAAACCTGTCCTGTTCAGGCACTTGTTTAAGTGCCTTTTAAACAGTGTAGCTGTACCCACATCTGTCACTTCCTCAGGAAGTTCATTCCACACGTGAACCACTCGCTGTGGAAAAAAAATTGCCTCTCATGTCTTTTTAAAATCTCTCTCCCCTCGCCTTTAGAAAATGCCCCCTAGTCTTGGAATCCCTCATCCTCCGGGAAAAGGCACCAATCTGTACCCCTCATGGTTTTGTAAAGCTCTATTCGCTCGCCTTTCAACCTCCCACACTCCAGTGAAAAAAACTCCCAGCCTATCCAGCCTCTCTTTATAACTCAAACCTTCCATATCGAGCAAAATTCTGATAAATCCCTTCTGAACCCTCTCCAGCTTAATAATATCCTTCATATAACTTATGTGGATGTTTCCCAAGGCATTTGCTGTAAGTCGCACCTCTCCTTTCTGTTTTAATTGGCCTTATTTAAAGTTTGAGTCTATTTTCACTGGAAGCAAGGTAAGGATTTTACAAGTGTGAATTCAGCAGCTAGTTGAAAAATCTGTGACAGGCTGTAAGGGCTGGGGATGGTGGGGGAGAGCATTCAATTTCATGAAAAGTTGTACTTTTATACATGGTAGCCTCCATAACGTTGCTCCCTTACTCATGCCTGGAACAGACCTGATAAAGTAACTCCTCTTTAAAAGTAAAAACCGAAAGAACTGCGGGTGCTGTAAATCAGGAATGAAAACAGAAGTTGCTGGAAAAGCTCAGCAGGTCTGGCAGCACCTGTGAAGAAAAAACCAGGGTTAACATTTGAGGTCGTGTGACCCTTCCTCAAAACTCACCGGACCCAAAACGTTAACTCTGTTTTTCCTTCACAGATGCCGCCAGACCTGCTGAGCGTTTCCAGCAACTTCTGTTTTCATTCCTCTTTTTAAAAAGTACTTAACTGACTAGAAAGCACTGAGGTCATCACGATGCAAAATGTTTCTTCCTTTGAAAATAAAGTTCTGCAGATGCTGGGAATCTGAAATCAAAAAACAGAGTTGCTGGAGGAACTCAACCGGTTTCGTAGCGACTGAAGACTGACAGAAATTTTCTGTCCAAAGTTTTGAGACATGCCCTTTCTGTTTTGTTTTCCTACTTTCTTTGTTAGTTTCGGATCAGAAGGTTGGCATTGAACAGAAAACACCCATCGTGATCTGAACTCGGTGTATGCTTCCCATCTTCTTCCTGGGTAGGAAGACCACAAGTCTGTGAAGTTTATCTTCCCAAACCTCACTTCCCACTGTGTCTGTGGCGAACAGCAGGGACCTTCCTCAGGGAAAACAAAGAAACCGTTGTAGATGTGACCCCGCGCTCAGCAAACCACAGACTGAGTACCAGGGCGCACAGATTGTCGTAAAGATAGAGTATCACAACATAGGGGAAAGATGAGAAGTGACAAAATAAATAGTCTCAGGGCTTACAAAGGTTTCAGTAAATATTATTTGCCTGAATTCATCCCTTAGCTCAACTCTGGACTATCCTCAATCTGGATTGACTCCAGGTCTGTCTCCTCAGTACAGATTCCTTCACTCACCCCATTCCACTCACTTCAGTTCTGTTGGAACGGGACTTTGTGACTGAATCCAACTCCAGTAACTCATGGGCCGAATGGCCTCCTTGGGCGCTGTAACATTTCTGTGATCCTGTCAGACAGGGGCTTGCCTCGATGTAGTGACTGATCCTGAGGACATCACATTACAGCTTTGCTGCCTCTGAATTGTTGTTTGAAAATGTTATCGTCATTGTTGTTTATGGGTAAACACTTCAAACGATTTCTGACACAGGTTGTTTCCACAAACCACAATGGCGACGACCTTCTGTTTTTATGGTGGTGGTGTTTGATAGTTTAACGTAACCCAGGACCATGAGAAAATGAGCAAGTGCAATGAGTTATGGTAAAGTCCATCTCAACAGCCAGATGATCTAGATCAAGTACTCTATTGATGGTCAAGATGGACCGCATTTACTGAGCACAGTATTTACACTTACCATTGCGATAGAAACACTCCATAGAATATTGTGTTTTGCCAGTTTCCTTGGTTCAGAACATAAATACTCTTCAGGATGTTGAAGTGGAAGCCAAATTCTGGGATGGAACACACAACCCGTGTCTTCAGGAAGGATGTCCATTTCCTCTGTAGTATTCTCATTCCTCCTTCATCACTCTGTGACACAAACAGATTCAATATGGGGAGATATATACTGCATCGATATCTGTACACTGTTACCTCCGAGCCATTTCCACGCAGTCAGCCATCAGCCTATCCCCAAGTTTCCCACTGATTCCTCTGATTCCAAACCAACATTTCCATTTCCATACAACAATATAAAGCACCATCCATTAGACTTCAGGAAAGCCGAGCATTTATGGAGACGTTAGCAAGCAGCAGGGGCCACTCGGTCCAACAAGTCCATGCCAGCCCTCTGCAACAGAAGCTCAGCTAGCCCCACTCCCCGCCTTCTCCCTGTAGCTTTGCACATCTTTACTCTTCATAGAAAAATCCAAACCTCTTCTGGAAGCCCCACCTGAATCCGACTTGATGAAGCGGTGCTTTCCACACCCTTGTGCAAACAGGTTTCCCCTCATGTCGCGACAGATTATTTTGCCCATCATCTGAAATCAGGTGGCCTCTGGTTCTCTACCTGTCCTCCAGTGGAGGCAGTGAGCTGATAATTACGGAGGTGTGGGGGAATGGACTACTCACCCTGCTATAGCCACCACACTCCCCCACCCCAGGGGAAGGAACATGGGCAAGGCCGAGAGGTAGCTGTCCCTCAGCCATTTTGCGGGGATAATGGAAACTGCAGATGCTGGAGAATCCGAGATAACAAAGTGTGAAGCTGGATGAACACAGCAGGCCAAGCAGCATCTTAGCAGCAGGAAAGCTGACGTTTCGGGCCTAGACCCTTCGTCTAGGCCCGAAACGTCAGCTTTTGTGCTCCTAAGATGCTCCTAAGAAGCAGTCATCCTTGACTGCTTTCTGTGGGAGTGAATTCCACGGGCTCAGTGCCCTCAAGTTGCAGAAATTTCTTCTCAGCTCAGTCCTCAATTACCTAACCCCTTACCCTTAGACCGAGATCCATCACAGATGCATCAGCCATCGCAACCGCTAATCTAGAGCCTCACTGCATTGTTGTTCTTAGTGAATAACCCATGGGATGCTCTACATGTCGCTGATACCTACTCAAGCACTCAGTTACAGACTGGCTGCTCATTCACATGAACACAGACATTTCTGCATTTACTGGGTTAATGTGACAGCGATGTGTTTACAATGTATTCAAATTACATTTATTCACAGAAAACAATGGGGCTATTCACTCAACGGGCACCACACCCACTTGAGAAGTCAAATTTCAAAACTCTAAATGACAGTCTGCCAGAAATTCAGAAAACAGAGACAACCTATCTCTCTCAACACCAAATATTTCAGATCTGTTCAGCATATGGAAGGAAAGTAGGCACAACACTGTCAAGTAGAATTTCTTTTGCAAAACTCCTTTTAATTATGACAGAACTATACTCTGGAACCGTTGCACCACTGATTGCTGACACAAAGAAAACACTCTCCCCTCATGTAGAGTGACTGAGGCACACAGACCAGGAAAATGCCAGTCTTCATCACACAACAGTGAGTCTAAGGTGATTAAAATGACAGGCGGCACAGTCTAGGCTTGTGTTCGCCTCAGTATCTCAGATTAAAGGATGATCCAGTTGGGCTGAAAGGAGATGGCCAAAGGGACTGATAGTTTCTCACTATCTGCTGTACCTGCCCTCCTGAGGGGCACGAGAGAGGGACAGAATAAGGAACAGATTTTTAAAACGGGCATCGTTGGAATGGAGGCCAAGCCCAGTCTCTGAGCACCAATGGGCAAATGGGACAATGGAGTTTATATTCAGGAGTACACTGTGGGGGGGTGGGGGGCGGGTTACACCAACAAAAAAGTACCTCAGCTCATACAAGAAAGCATTGGATGATTGTTCAGGTAAAATAATGCACAAGGATATGGGGGAGAAAAGCAAGAAATGGGCCCTGGGTCAATCAATGAGCCAATAGAAGCACAATGGGCTGAACGGCCTCATTTGCGCCAAAACACATCAGTGATTCTGTTAGTGGGTAGTAAACGTAGTGTAGAGTTTCATATCGCTCACATTCTCTGTGACCGAACTCTGTTCTGGTGCAAAGCATTAAACACACATCCATTTCAAAACTGTATCAGTGATAATGGGAACAGCAGATGCTGGAGAATCTGAGATAACAAAGTGTGGAGCTGGAGGAACACGGCAGGCCGAGCAGCATCTTAGGAGCAGGAAGGCTGACATTTCAGGCCTAGACCCTTCATCAGAAAATGGATGAAGGGTCTCGGCCCAAAACGTCCGCCTTCCTGCTCCTATGATGCTGCTTGGCCTGCCGTGTTCATCCAGCTCCACATCTTGTTATCCCCATGTCAAAATGAATTGCTGACAACGGATACCACTCAGTGAGTTGCTGACTCTCACTGTAAAGTCCTCGAGGCCTAATGACATTGATGCTGTCATGTGAGACCCCTCCAGCTTTATGACAAGAGAACACCCCTCCTTTCTAATCTCAAATTGGCTAAAAATGTACTTGAGCTTAAACCTCCAGGCTCTGCTGCATGTGGATATATTTAGAATGATTCCTATTTAAATACTGGTTGTCAGGGAGACCTTTGCAGAATAAATAGAAGACCTGAGGACTGAATTAGCATTTGCAATTAAGATGATTTAATTGTTGGAAGCTGCTGGGTTAATGACCGTCTCTCAGAGATGTTAGCACAGCCCCATGCAGTACAGCCTGTCAGTCACTGTATCATCACTCCATTTACAAATGAAACAATGGAAACGAAACTGTGAGGAAAACAGATGCTGGAGATAAGGATAACAAGGTGTGGAGCTGGATGAACATAGCAGGCCAAGCAGCATCAGAGGAGCAGGAAAGCTGACGTTTCAGATCTGGACCCTTCTTCAGAAAAATGCCAATACGATGAATTTTTCAGAAGGGTCCAGACCCGAAACATCAGCTTTCCTGCTCCTCTGCTGTTGCTTGGCCTGCTGTGTTCATCCAGCTCCTCACCTTGTTACCTCTGGAGATAAAGACAAAGGTACAATGTGAGTAAGTGACACTAATGGTGAAGCTGTAAGGACACTGTGAAACTGATGAGCTTTAGACCAATCCTGCAGATTTAGTGATGTCATTAATGAGATGTATTGCCATTTCAATCCAAATTTAAATTTAAATGGAATTTATATTCCCCCCAGCTGCCACAATGGGATTTGAACCCTGTACAGTTTGTTACAACCCTCCCTGCCAATTGGCCAGGATTGGAAAATTATCAATTCAATAAAAAGGAGCATTTTCCTCACTTTTCTCCCAAGTTGTACAAAAGCAGCGCTGCTTCGTGTTTGGCTGAGCAGTTAGTCACAAATTATTATTGCCCCCGACTGCCCTGAGATGTTGTACAGACTCCTATTGACGTCACGGGGCCAGTTAGCATCTTAAAGTGATCCCCTGCCTGATTTAGGATTGTGGGGCGGCGGGGGGGGGGATGGTGGTGCTGAGCCTCATTCCCAGCAGGGGGTGGGGTGGGAGACTTTGATCCACAGTCCAATTCTGTAACCTTGTGCTGACATTATTTACCCACGCTGGGCCCATTTCTGGATCTGTCTGAAGTATGTTTTAAAATGGATTACACACTCACACTTTCACTTCCCCAACAAGGTGCTGGTCATGGGTGCACAAGGGGTGCAAGTAGTGACCCTCCACACACTGGCAGTGCTACCAGCTCCAGGAGATGGGCACAGCTGCCCTCCTGACCAGAACAAGAGTCCATTGAGCCACCTTTTCGGTCTCTGCTGAACATCATTGGCTAAGGGACAGGTTGGGTTGTGGGAGGTGGGGAGGAGCGTGGAGTACGGTCCTCAGTATTGACAGCACCCACTGCCCCCACCACCCCCGCAATCCAAATTCAGCCCAGAGTCACCATCTCTCTCCCCCAACCCTGCCCACTGCAAGGAGCTGCCAAGGGGCACCGTTCAGTGGCCAGCTCTGCTATCCCGGCCTTCAAAACCACTCCCAACCTATGACCCCACTTTCTGGCCTTTGACCCTGCGGCCAACGTATGTCTCCACTGCCAGCATATGATCCCACTCCTGACCTGTGACCCCACTCTCGCCCCTCGACTCCACTCCCAAACTAAGACCTTGCTCCTGGATTGAGAAACCCAGGCTCCCCCGGACACACAGAAATTCAGTTTCAGTTGGACATCTCTGCAAATTTAGACAATGACATCATTGACATTGGTGATATTAGCTGCACACACATGGATTCACTTGGGCTTAGGGATGTCTGTCGCCAGTAGTTCATATCATATCCTTTGATCCCTTTGGACCCCTTTGGATCCAACTCCTTGAAATCACACAATGCTTTGGCCTCAACCACTTTCATTGGCAGAGAACTCCACAGGCTCCCCACTCTCTGGATGAAGACATTTCTCCTCATCTCAGTCCTCAGCAGCTCACCCCAAACTGCAGCGTGCGGTTCTGACTCCCCATCGTTGGGAACATCCTTCCTCCAGGTTTCTACGAGAACCCTCCCCTCCTACACTTTGATCTCCTGAGCTCCAGCGAATATAATCCTAACTTCATGCTGGGTCGACACTGAATAATCGCTTACAAATCTGTTTCTTTGCCAGCTTTGCTGAAGTAATTCATTCTGCATATACACAAATTTCTTTTTCAAAACAAGCATTATATTAATCTACATTACAATCCATCTGCTATTCCTCGGCTGATCTGCCTAACTGATTCAAATTCCCATCCATTAATCCTTTATAATTAAGTACAGGAAGAATTACAGGTGATAATTATGGACTCAGAGTTGCACAGATGTCAGATGAATTACTCTCAGAAAGGACAGTGTACAGAGCGAACAGCCAATGGGGAACTTCAAACCAGCGTCTACAGGAAAACAATACATACGGACCAAATACTGAACTACAGGAGCAACCATCCCAACACCCACAAACGAAGCTGCATTAGAACATTATTCCAACGAGCCACCACACACTGCAGCACAGAGGAACTACGCAGAGCAGAAGAAAATCACCTATACAGCGTATTCAAAAAGAATGGGTACCCTATGAACACAATCCGACGATTTCTCAGCAACAAACCCAAACAAACAGACAAAACGGGCTCAGAAACCATAACCACTCTCCTCTACATCAAAGACATTTCCGAAATGACTGCCAGACTACTCGGACCTCTTGGCATCAGGGTAGCCCGCAAACCCACCAACACACTAAAACAGCAGCTAATGAACTTAAAAAACCCTATACAGACAACAAACGTTATCTACAAAATACCTTGCAAGAACTGTGGCAAACACTACATTGGACAGACTGGCAGAAAGCTAGCCACCAGGATACATGAACATCAACTAGCCACAAAACGACATGGCCCACTGTCACTCGTATCCTTACATACAGATGAGGAAGGACACCACTTTGATTGGGACAACACATCCATCCTAGGACAAGCCAAACAGAGACACGCACGAGAATTCCCAGAAGCATGGGAATTCCTAGAAGCATGGCATTCCAAACGGAACTTCATCAACAAACACATTGATTTGGAGCCAATCTACCATCCTGTGAGAAAAAGAACAGAAAATGACATCACCAACGCAGGAAATGACATCACCAACCCAAGGAAACCTAAACAGATAAATAGAAAGCGGGACATAACACCAGCGCTTCATCGGAGGCTCACTGATGATGTTACCTAGAATGGTGATGAAACGTCTGAAAACTAACCTTCCAGCTCAGCGAGCAAACTCACATCCAGAACCTCAACCTGAGCTACAAATCTTCTCAAAACTCGCTACCAGTGTACAAATCCTATGAAAGCTCAGTTTCACTTACTGTTAATAAGGTAATGTCACATAAAGAGAGATAAGATCTTTAAGCACTATATTCACCAATGTTAGGTAGAATGAGGGGAGATCTCACAGAGACCTATACAATTCTAACAGGACAAGACAGGCTAAATGCAGAAGAATGTTCCTGATGGCTGGGGGGTCCGGAACCTGGAGTCACACTCTAAAGTTAACAAGGTGCAGAGCTGGATGAACCCAGTGGGCCAAGCAGCATCAGAGGAGCAGGAAGGCTGATATTTCGGGGCCTAGACCCTTCTTCAGAGAAATCTAAGGTTACACAGGGTAGGCCATTTAAGATTGAGATGAGAAGAAATGTCTTCACCCAGGGAGTGAGTCGCCTGACAAATTCTCTACCACAGAAAGCAGCTGATGGTAAAACATTGGATGTTTTCAGGAAGTTCTCAGAGCTAAAGGGATGAAAGGATATGGGAGAAAGTGCGGGCAGGGGACTGTGTTGGATCAGCCATGATTGTGCAGAATGGCAGAACAGACTTGAAGGGCTGAATGGCCTAATTCTGCCCCTCTTTCTTACGATTGGTGGCACTCCTGTTGCTGTTACCTTTGCTGCTGGTGGTTCAAATCTGCTATTAGCCACAGTGTGATCCCCTTGACTCCAAGTTGGGTCAATTTGAATTGTCTGTTTAATGCAAAAACGTTTTGAAGAACTGAAATTGATACGGCGCCTTCACCATCCCAAAGCCGTTTGTGGTCTAATGTGGGGGAATGTAGTAGTCAGTTTGTGCGCAGCAAGCAGCAATGGCCAGGAAATCCACTTCAGAGAAGATGGTTGAGAGGTTAATGTTAGTCAGAACTTTTCTGTTCCTTACTAAGTAGTGCCTTCTGAGCCTTAATATTCCCCGAACGTCAGGGCAGGCTGCAGCTCCATAAGGTCAGGTTTCTGCTGAAGAATTTTTCACCCAGAAAATTGCGATTTATCCAGAGTGTAAGTATTTAGATAATTCAGAACTTACTCTTGAAGTAAATGAAAAATAGCCTCTAGTTAACGGGACTGCCTGGTGAATGGCTATAACTGTTACCTTTTGACATCGTGGTAACTCCTTATTAGCTTCAAGGTAAATTAAAATCAATTTCCATGCTTTTTGTGCAACATTAAGGCAGTAAATGTGACCTTTGGACTCCAATTTCTACGG
This sequence comes from Stegostoma tigrinum, assembly GCF_030684315.1. NCBI lineage: Eukaryota > Metazoa > Chordata > Chondrichthyes > Orectolobiformes > Stegostomatidae > Stegostoma > Stegostoma tigrinum. The sequence goes on from NC_081373.1 coordinate 6,721,982, forward strand.
GCTCGTCAGGATCAAGACCATTCTTGTGTTGAATGGTTACTATGATTCACAGAATCCCTACCGTGTGGAAGCAGGCAATTCAGCCCATCGAATCCACACCGATCCTCCGAACAGCATCCCACCCAGACCTACCTCCTACTCAGTGCTAACCACCATGCCACCCATGATTGGAGAGAACAGGCGGATGAAGCAGCTTCTATGTTTTAATGTCAACGTATTATTCAACGCACTGACGCAGATTTACAGCCAGCGTACCACTGAAAGAAGACTGCATGGATGAAGCAAGTCAGTTCTCAACCTGACTTCCAGGTCGTGTTTTAGTATCAATCCCATACTCAGGGCCTGCACCTAAGGCACATCGCTAAAACATTAATGCACCCTCAGAAATGTAACAAAGACAGAAAGCTGGCAATTCTCTGGTATTTTCCAAAGAAGGGTCTATGCCCAAAACGTCAGCTTTCCTGCTCCTCTGATGCTGCTTGGCCTGCTGTCTTCCTCCAGCTCCACACCTTGTTATCTCTGGTAATTCTCTCCCAGTTGATGTGACATATCCCTTACGAGAGGCAGCAGCAAAACATGAGAGAGCTATCTGCACCAGGAACTGCCCTCAACAGTTGACCTCAGGATGAGCCTATTAACATCCAATCATCACCCCCAACTCCAGCTACGCCAATACCAGCAGGCTCAAAGGGGACAGACATCACAGAAAGGCCATTTGGCCCATCATATCTGTACAATCCCGTCGCAAGGCTTATCCTACTGGTTGCATCTCTCTTTCCCCATTATCTCATAAAAGTTTCCTCCTCAGCAGTCTAACTAGTTCCCTTTGGAGAGTGATGATCGAATCTGTTTCCACACAGTGCAATCCAGATGAAAGCAACTCTGTGCACAAATGAAAAAAAAGCACATGCTCCTGCCCAGGGTTATTTGGCCAATTCCCTTATCCTGTTGTAAACCTAGCTCCCACAATGCAGTGCAACCTGCAAGAAAATGATTGACAGCTACTCCCTGAGCAGACGACAATGCTGATTGGCTGAGGTGAAGTAGAGTGAGAGGAATGGGTTCTCCAGCTGGAACGCCTGCAGAATTCTCAAATGGAACAGTTTGAAAAGGGGAGCCGATGACTGTCTGCATTGAACGCTCTTTCTTGGCTTGACCCAATGACCCTACACCCATTATCCAGGCATTCTGATCATATCCCCCAAGTGACCTCTCCTGGGCCTGGCACATTGGGTGGGGGACAGAATCAGATTTGACTGTGATCATAACATCCTGCGAGAGATACCTCCCCCCCCGCCACCGATCTCCAACACCTCAAAACTGGCCAGCTTACCACTTAAAGAATTCCACTGACAGGGTCTTGTCCCTTGTCCAGCTCTTTGATGGGGTAGGAAATGTACAATATAAAATTGTACAGAATGTACAATGAAGAAACTAGCCATTCAATGCAAGCAAGCTGTGCAGGTGTTTATCATTGATTTGAATGTCTCCCTTCATGTGCCTTATCCATCTTCACTTTAAATACATCCACCTCAACCACTTCCCTCCCAACCTTCCTACCGCTCTCCGCCCCCCAGATCAAGATGTTCCTACTGAATTCTTTAGCGGACTTCTTGATGATGAATGCTCTCCTGTACTGGCCAGCAGAGACAGATCTGACAACGAGCCTGAACTATACTGTTTCTAAGCTCCAGCTCATCTGAGGGAAAGCCTGACTAACCGAGCGAGTTTCTACAGACAGTCGGCAGGCGTGAATCATGATGGTAGAGACTTGACACCATGAGGAAATGTCAAACCCACTCGTCACTTGGCAGGAAACCACAGCATTCCACAGGAGTGCGGCTCAAGTACATCCTTGCGTTACATTAAACAGCCAATTAAGTTAAAGTTCATAGAATCCCTACAGTGAGGAAACAGGCCCTTCGGCCCAACAAGTCCACAGCAAACTTCACAGTATCCCACCCAGACCCATGCCCGTATAATGCATCTAACCTAAACATCCCTGAACGCTATGGAACAATTTTCCATGGCCGATCCACCTAACCTGCAAATCTTTGGACTGTGGGAGGAAACCGGAGCACCCGGAGGAAACCCACACAGACACAGGGAGAATGTGCAAACTCCACACAGACAGTCACCCGAGGCTGGAATCGAACCACGGTCCCTAATGCCATGAGGCTGCAGTGCTAACCACTGAGCCACCGTGCTGCCCCAAGTCAAATGAGAATGCCCATTATTTTTCTCTACGAAATGTGGGTTTCCTCTGGGTGCTCCAGTCTCCTCCCACGGTCCAAAGATGTACAGGCTGGGTGGAGTGGCCATGGGAAATTGCCTGCAGTCTTCAGCATGGGCATCACTGGTTGGGCCCAGCATTTACTGCCTGTCCCTAATTGCCCCTTGAGAAGGTGGGGGTGAGCTGCCTTCTTGAATCGCTGCAGTCCATGCACTGTGGGTTGAGCCACAATGCCCTTAGGGAGGGAATTCCAGGATTTTGACCCAGCGACAGTGAAGGAACAGTAACACATTTCCAAGTCAGGATGGTGAGGGGCTTGGAGGGGAACTTGCAGGGCACGGTATTCCCATGTATCTGATGCCCTTGTCCTTCTAGATGGAAGTGGTCATAGGTTTGGAAGGTAATAAAATGTGAGGCTGGATGAACACAGCAGGCCAAGCAGCATCTCAGGAGCACAAAAGCTGACGTTTCGGGCCTAGACCCTTCATCAGAGAGGGGGATGGGGGGAGGGAACTGGAATAAATAGGGAGTGAGGGGGAGGCGGACCGAAGATGGAGAGTAAAGAAGATAGGTGGAGAGAGTGTAGGTGGGGAGGTAGGGAGGGGATAGGTCAGTCCAGGGAAGACGGACAGGTCAAGGAGGTGGGATGAGGTTAGTAGGTAGCTGGGGGTGCGGCTTGGGGTGGGAGGAAGGGATGGGTGAGAGGAAGAACCGGTTAGGGAGGCAGAGTCAGGTTGGACTGGTTTTGGGATGCAGTGGGTGGGGGGGAAGAGCTGGGCTGGTTGTGTGGTGCAGTGGGGGGAGGGGATGAACTGGGCTGGTTTAGGGATGCAGTAGGGGAAGACGAGATTTTGAAACTGGTGAAGTCCACATTGATACCATATGGTATCAATGTGGACTTCACCAGTTTCAAAATCTCCCCTTCCCCTACTGCATCCCTAAACCAGCCCAGTTCATCCCCTCCCCCCACTGCACCACACAACCAGCCCAGCTCTTCCCCCCCACCCACTGCATCCCAAAACCAGTCCAACCTGACTCTGCCTCCCTAACCGGTTCTTCCTCTCACCCATCCCTTCCTCCCACCCCAAGCCGCACCCCCAGCTACCTACTAACCTCATCCCACCTCCTTGACCTGTCCGTCTTCCCTGGACTGACCTATCCCCTCCCTACCTCCCCACCTACACCCTCTCCACCTATCTTCTTTACTCTCCATCTTCGGTCCGCCTCCCCCTCTCTCCCTATTTATTCCAGTTCCCTCCCCCCATCCCCCTCTCTGATGAAGGGTCTAGGCCCGAAACGTCAGCTTTTGTGCTCCTGAGATGCTGCTTGGCCTGCTGTGTTCATCCAGCCTCACATTTTATTATCTTGGAATCTCCAGCATCTGCAGTTCCCATTATCTCTGATAGGTTTGGAAGGTGCTGTCTGAGGATCTTTGGTGAGTTTCTGCAGTGTATCTTGCAGATAGTACACTGCTGCTCATGAGCATCGGTGGTGGAGGGAGTGGGATGTTTGTGGATGTGGTGCCAATCAAGCGGCTGCTTTGTCCTGGATGGTGTTAAGCTTCTTGAGTGTTGTTGGGGCTGTACCCATCCAGGCAAATGGGGGGTATTCCATCCCACTCCTGACTTGTGCCTTGTTAGGTACACTGCATCGAGTAGCTCACCTCCTGATCTTATCAGGCTTTGGGGAGTCAGGGGGTGAGTTACTCACCACAGTATTCCCAGCCTCTAACCTGCTCTTGTGGCCACTGTGTTTATGTGGTGAGTCCAGCTGAGTTTCTGCACAGTAGTGACACTCAGGATGGTGATAGTGAGGGACGTGTACAAAAGTGCAGCCTATTGGTCATTCTCAGTGAATGATAACCTGTGCTTAGCATCTTCCCTGTGGCAGTGGCACCTATGATTGGAAATTCAGGGCAGCATTAAGTCTCCGTCCTGCCAGTGTGAGATACCTCAAAGTTCGGGCTTCTCACTGTCCTGTAAAAATCCAATTTACTGACACATTATACTCACAGTCCACACAAATCCTGACTTTCATGTGGGCTTGGCTAACTAAACATTATTTAAGGAACAATATAATTAAAATGACGAACATAAACTATTTCACAACCAGGAGTAAGTAATGTTTACACTTATGTGGTGTGATTAACATGACTGATCACAATATGGACATTTTGTCTGAGTCCCTCTGACAGTGAGTGGTAACTGAGTGTCCTGGAAATCCTCATCCAAGGGCAATTAGAATCATAGAAATATAGAAGCCCTACAGTTCAGATAGAGGCCTTTCAGCCCATCACGTCTGCACCCACCCTCCGAAGAGCATCCCACCCAGACCCACCCTTTCCCTGTAACTCCACATTTCCCATGATCAATCCACCTAACCTGCACATCCTTGGACTCGAGAATAATTAAGAATAATCAAACATGTCAATGTGGAACCGGTCAAACCAGCCCCTACAGGATGCTGGCGACTCAGACGGACTTGGTTCTGATAGTCCAACACACGCTGCATGGCTACTTTATTGATAGAGGCATATTTTCAGGCTGAGGCAAAGATTCTCAAGTGGGATCAGACCTCCCACTCTCTGGAACCCCAGCCCAGCAACAGAACCACTTCATAACGGGACCTGACACTTGTTGCTTAGCACCGTCCCTGCAGTTAATGTCTTCATCAATGTTCGAGCTGGGATTGGAGAGTGAAGAGCAAGGGACAATTGAACTCCATTGTATTTTGGAGGCTAACTTGTACCAAATTGAACACTCGTGTCAATCTAGAACAGCTTGGTGGTAATGCTAAATTTGCAGACTTTGAATGTACATGAGGCCAACGTTGCAGTTCTCATAACTTTGATGGAATGCTCACAGGAAATGGTGGCTTGCTCTTCTCCTTTCAACACAGAGGTTCAAGGCTGTTAGCGCGCACCTTCAGGTTCTGCAAACACTTGAGTGAAGGTCCTGTCTCCAGGCACAGAGGCATCTGGCTACCTCAAACATGAGAGGTGTAGAAGAGAGATAGAGAGGGGGGAACAGTGACATTCTGAGTGAGGCATGAATTCTCTCATCCCCTAGTCTCCAGAAAATGATCAGAAATGTAGATGAACGGGGAGGAACATGGACTGTGATAATGGGAACTGCAGATGCTGGAGAATCCAAGATAACAAATGTGAGGCTGGATGAACACAGCAGGCCCAGCAGCATCTCAGGAGCACAAAAGCTGATGTTTCGGGCCTAGACCCTTCATCAGAGAGGGGGATGGATGAAGGGTCTAGGTCCGAAACGTCAGCTTTTGTGGTCCTGAGATGCTGTTGGGCCTGCTGTGTTCATCCAGCCTCATATTTTATTATCTTGGATTCTCCAGCATCTACAGTTCCCATTATCATAGGAACATGGACTGATTGGCCATTGGGACATACACACTCTGTAAAGCCATAAGTCATAGCAGGGTCCAAAGCAGGCCCATCGAGTCTACTCCACCGTTCAATAAGATCGTGACTGATAGGCTAATCCTCACCTTGACGTCCCTTTTACCCATAACCCTCTACTGCTGAGTAATAAATGAGGTCCAACTTGGCTCACCAACAATGAAGGTACTTAACTGTTAAATTACCAGCCACTTAAGGGCCTCTGCTCATCACCTCCCCGACTACCTGTCCTCATGGTAGATGAGGAAAACAGCAGGGTTACCGACTTCGGTAACCAAGACAACATGGGCCCAATTGGAGACAGGAAGGTCTGTAAAGTCCAGCACACTGCCCTCGCCTCTTCCCATGACTGGGGGATGAAATGAAAGAGACATACTGCTTCCTTGAGGAGTAGGTTTCCACCCATCGTCTAGAGGAGCCAGCAACCGGTGGTGTCTGAGCCAACTGCTGGTAGGCTCTTGACAAGCTGACAGGCCTGTGATCTAGAAAGGCTGCTCGGCACACAGGGATACTGGGTTATTCAATACTCACAGAATCCCGAAAATGCAGATAGAGGCCGTTCAGCCCATCAATTTTCTTTTTCCATTTTTCATTCACCGGATGAGGGCTTCTCTGGCTAGGCAGCATTTATTGCCCATCCCTAATTGCCCAGACGGCTGTTAAGATTGAACCACAATGCTGTGGGTCTGGAGTCACATGTAGGCCAGACCAGGTAAGGATGGCAGTTTCCTTCCCTAAAGGGCATTAGTGAACCAGATGGGTTTTTCCTGACAATCGACAATGGAATCATGGTTATCATCAGAATCTTAATTCCAGATATTTATTGAACTCAAATCCCACCATTTGTCGTGGTGGGATTCAAACCCAGGTCCCTAGAACATTATCTGGGTCTCTGGATTAACAGGCCAGCAATAATACCACTAGGCCATCGCCTCTCCTGTTTGTACCCACCCTCTGAAGGGCATATCTCCCCTCGACCTACCCCCCATTTACCACAGCTTGGCACTACAGGGCAATTTCCCAGGGCCAATCCACCCAGCCTGCACATCTTTGGAAACAAGAGCACACACAGGAAACCCACGCAGACTTGGGGAGAACGTGCAAACTCCACGCTGACAGTCACCCAAGGGTGGAATCGAACCTGAGTCCCTGGTGCTGTGAGGCTGCAGTGTTAACCACTGAGCCACCGTGCCAGGCAATGGCACTCAACATGTCATTCTCTAAAGGCGGAAATCTTAGCTTTCTGTGATGCAAGCATCAACTCGACTTATCCATTGAGTCATAGCGGCTTACAGCACTGAAACAAACCCTTCAGTCCAATTAGTTCAAGCCGACCAAGTTTTCCAAACTAAACTAATCCCGCTCGCCTGCATTTGGCCCTTTCGGCCCTAAACCTTTCCTGTTTTTGTATCTGTCCCAAAGTCTGTTCAATGGCAACTTTACTTGCATCAACTACTTGCTCTGGCCGTTCATTCCACATCTGTGTGAAAAAGTTTCACCTCAGGTCCCTTTTAAATCTTCCTCCTCTCACCTTAAACCTATGCCCCCAAATTTTGAACAAGAAATGTGGATTCAAATCCTGTCACCACAGCAGCTAGAATCATAGAATCCCTACAGTGTGGAAAGGGGAGGAGTTAAATTGAGTTAATGAAATAAATCTGGAACAAAAAACAAAGCAACAGCAATCATGACCATGTAAGTTACAGGACTGTTGTAAAAGTCCATCTGGCACATCTTCCTTCAGGAAAGCCAATTGGGTATTTTTGCGCAGTACCCTGGCCTCTGTCTGACTTTGGACACACAGCAATGTGGTCAATTCGTAACTACTGTCCGAAATGACCTAGTAAGCCTAAAGCAGGATGGTAACTCGGTGGTTAGTGCTGCTGCCTCAGAGCACCAGGGGCCCGGGTTACAATCCCAGCCTCGGGCAACTGTCTGTGTGAAGACTGCACATTCTCCCTGTGTCTGCATGTGTTTCTTCCCTCAGTCCAAGGATGTGCAGGTTGGGGTGGATTGACCATGCTATATGCAGGTTTACAGCAACATCTGGGTGGGTTGCTCTTTGAAGGATCAGTGTGGACTTGATGGGCTGAATGGTCTGCTTCCACAATGAAAGGGATTCTATGATGAAGCCACTCAGTTGTGCAAGAAGGCAGCTCACCAACACCTTCCCAAGGCCATTAAACAATAACTTCTTGTGAATGAATTATTAAGAAAGTATTATTTCTGAAGATTTGCATTGTGCTCAGCACATGACTTCTGTATTGCAACATTGGTAGCTGTTGATAATAAGCCACAAAAGTCCAAGACTGAAATAAAAACTGCCCTTTACATTCGAAAGGGCGATTCTACCCAATAAAGTGCAGTTAGACTATTCGCTGTTACTGAGTTAGCTTGCTAATGTACATTGGTGGGCCAGACTGCTGTAATCAGCTGGACAGCCAACTGTGCACAGCACAGAGCTCAGCATTTTCCAGTGATAATGGGAATTGCAGATGCTAGAGAATCCAATATAATAAAATGTGAGGCTGGATGAACACAGCAGGCCCAGCAGCATCTCTGGAGCACAAAAGCTGTTTCGGGCCTAGACCCTTCATCAGAGAGGGGGATGGGGTGAGGGTTCTGGAATAAATAGGGAGAGAGAGGGAGGCGGACCGAAGATGGAGAGAAAAGAAGATAGGTGGAGAGAGTATAGGTGGGAAGGTAGGGAGGGGATAGGTCAGTCCAGGGAAGACGGACAGGTCAAGGGGGTGGGATGAGGTTAGTAGGTAGGAGATGGAGGTGCGGCGTGGGGTGGGAGGAAGGGATGGGTGAGAGGAAGAACAGGTTAGGAAGGCAGAGACAGGTTGGACTGGTTTTGGGATGCAGTGGGTGGAGGGGATGAACTGGGCTGGTTTAGGGATGCGGTGGGGCAAGGGGTGATTTTGAAGCTGGTGAAGTCCACATTGATACCATTGGGCTGCAGGGTTCCCAAGCGGAATATGAGTTGCTGTTCCTGCAACCTTCGGGTGACATCATTGTGGCACGGCAGGAGGCCCATGATGGACATGTCATCTAAAGAATGGGAGGGGGAGTTGAAATGGTTCACGACTGGGAGGTGCAGTTGTTTATTGCGAAGCGAGCGGAGGTGTTCTGCAAAGCCGTCTCCAAGCCTCCGCTTTGTTTCTCCAATGTAGAGGAAGCCACACCGGGTACAGTGGATACAGTATACCACATTGGCAGATGTGCAGGTGAACCTCTGCTTAATATGGAAAGTCATCTTGGGGCCTGGGATAGGGGTGAGGGAGGAGGTGTGGGGGCAAGTGTAGCACTTCCTGCGGTTGCAGGGGAAGGTGCCGGGTGTGGTGGGGTTGGAGGGCAGTGTGGAGCGAACAAGGGAGTCACGGAGAGAGTGGTCTCTCTGGAAAGCAGACAAGGGTGGGGATGGAAAAATGTCTTGGGTGGTGGGGTCGGATTGTAGATGGCGGAAGTGTCGGAGGATGATGCGTTGTATCCGGAGGTTGGTGGGGTGGTGTGTGAGAACGAGGGGGATCATCTTTGGGCGGTTCTGGTGGGGGCGGGATGTGAGGGATCTGTTGCGGGAAATGCAGGAGACGCGGTCAAGGGTGTTCTCGACCACTGCGGGGGGAAAGTTGCGGTCCTTGAAGAACTTGGACATCTGGGATGTGTGGGAGTGCAATGCCTCATCGTGGGAGCAGATGCGGTGGAGGCGGAGGAATTGGGAATAGGGGATGGAATTTTTGCAGGAGGGTGGGTGGGAAGAGGTGTATTCTAGGTAGCTGCGGGAGTCGTGGGCTTGAAGTGGATATCGGTTTCCAGGTGGTTGCCTGAGATGGAGACTGAGAGGTTCAGGAAGGTGAGGGATGTGCTGGAGATGGCCCAGGTGAACTGAAGGTTGGGGTGGAAGGTGTTGGTGAAGTGGATGAACTGTTCGAGCTCCTCTGGGGAGCAAGAGGCGGCGCCGATACAGTCATCAATGTACCAGAGGAAGAGGTGGGGTTTGGGGCCTGTGTAGGTGCGGAAGAGGGACTGTTCCACGTAACCTACAAAGAGGCAGGCATAGCTGGGGCCCATGTGGGTGCCCATGGCCACCCCTTTAGTCTGTAGGAAGTGGGAGAAGCTGGTGAAGTCCACATTGTGGACATGTAGGAAGCTTTTGTACTCCTGAGATGCTGCTGGGCCTGCTGTGTTCATCCAGCCTCACATTTTATTATCAGCATTTTCGCACCGAGTCCAGCCTGTTCCATTTTAATGCAATGTCAAAGCGATTTCCATATTAGAGCAGAGTAAGACTCTCAGGAAACAAACCGACTGGGTCTGGAGAGAGAAACAGAGTTAATGTTTTGAGCCTTTCTTCATATGAAGAGAGTCATACCAGAGCTGAAATGTTCACTCTGCTTCTCCACAGGTGCTGCTAGACCTGCTGAGTTCCTCCAACATTTTCTGTCTTTGTTTCGTATTTCCAGCGTCTGCAGGATTTTGCCTTTGTTCCCAGGCTCTCATGAGCTCAGGGTTTAAATTTATAGCTCCTTGTTTCACTCCCAAGGCCTCACAGCTTCCAAAAACATGGCCATCCTGTTACAGGAAAGATATTACTAAGCTAGAGAGAGTTTCAGAAGAGATTTACCAGGATGGTGCTGGGTATGAGGAAACGCTGGGACTTTTTCCCTGGAGCGTAAGAGATTGAGCGATGACCTTATCGTGGTTTATAAAATCATGAGGGGCACAGATAAGGCGAATGGCAGGTGTCTTTTCCCCAGGGTGGGGTATTTCGTGGGGCTTTTTGTTAAGGTGAGGGGAAAAGAGATTTTAAAACAGACATGAGGGCCGAAGTTTTTTTTATACAGAGAGTGGTTCGTATGCGGAACTAACTTCCTGAGGAGGAGGTGGGTGTGGGTACAGTTACCACATTTAAAAGACATTTCGATAGGTATACGAATAGGAAATACTTGGAGGGATATGGGCTAGGAGCAGGCGAGTGGGACTAGTTTAATGTGGAATTATGTTTGGCACAGATGGGTTGGACCAAAGGGTCTGTTTCCAAGCTGTATGACTCTATGACTCTCCAACTCCAACTCAGCAGCTGCTGATGTCCTATCCATTTGTTAATTTTAGTGTCACACTGGGCTCGAGTTCCTGAGATTTGGTGGTTTATTGCTGTTAATTCCTGTTTCCTGGTCTCAAACATTTTTTCTCCATCCTTTTCCAAATGTAAGAACATTGATACCTGCCCCACTAACTGTAATATACACACCTTTACCAACAGTACCTTCCACTGTCTCATAGCTCTCTGTGAAATCGGTGTCACACACCCTCTAGCACAAATCTCCACCATTGAATCTTACAACCAGTCCTCAACACTCCATCGCTGTGGACTAAATCATTCCAACACCCTCCCTGCTCTTGGTGTGGAGTTTTGTAGGAGTCTCGAAGCAGTGGAAGAGTGAAACTAGCCAGTTCCAAGTGGCTCTACACCAGCAGTGCCACCAGAAGGAACACTCATAATGTGGTTACTATAAGCAGCTCCTGACACCAAATATCTCACTTAAGTTAAAGTATTGCCTTTAAAATGTGGGATTATAAAGAGGAAATGCTGGAGTACTCAACAGGGCAGGCGACACTGGTGAAGAGATAAACTGCCAGCCATTATCTTTTGGAAGAAGGATCCCGACCCGAAAAGTCAGCTTTCCTGCTCCTCTGACGCTGCCTGACCTGCTGTGTTCCTCCAGCTCCACAGTGCGTTGTCTCTGACTCCAACATCTGCAGTTCTTAGTTAATCTAAGTGATTACTTTGATACAGCATAGGAGCAGATATTTTAAGTAAAGAAAGAAGCAGGGACGCAGGTGTACATCTCTGTCCAGATGAATGTGGTATGTTAACCCTGATTCTCTCTCCACTGGGACTGTCTGGGCCTATGATGATGCTCTGTCTGTCTTTCAGATTTCTGCAGCATTTTCTAAACAACATCTGGCTCCTGTGTCAGATCTAATGGATCTTTCTTCGCTGTTCAGAAGTGAGAATGGGGTACTTTGTAACTCACTCCCCAAGTATGGAGCTGGAGATGTGGAATGCACCCAAAATATAACGACTGATGCAAATTAAAATCAGCATATTTGCACTTAAAAAGGGAAGGTGGAACTCTAACTCCGCATAAGGTAAATGTTCTTCTTTAAAAGGGTGAAATGTTGCCATAACGAACTGGTTAAAAAAATTCACCATTCTATGAATACAAGGATAGAAATTGTTGGAAAAGCTCAGGAGGGCTGGCAGCTTCTGAGGAAGAGCCACTCAATTGAAAACATTAACTCTGCTTTCTCTCCACAGAGGCTGCCAGAAGTGCTGAGCTTTCCCAGCAATTTATGTTTCTGATTTACAGCATCTGCAGTTTTCTTGGCTTTTACTGAGAACACAAAGCTAAGATGGGGAGGTGCTGGTGTTGGACAAGGGTGGACAAAGTCAGAAGTCACACGACACCAGGTTATAGTCCAACGCATTTATATGAAATCACAAGCTTTCGAGGTGCTTTTTAATTAAGAAAAAGTTAGAGTCATCAGGGACAAAGCTGCAACTTCAAATAAACTTGTTGGGCTGTAACCGGCTGTCATGTGATTTCTGATAAAGCTAAAAAACATGCCATTCAGCCCATCGAGCCTGCTCTGTGTTCAATAAAGATTTCTGATTGATCAAGCTGAGGCTTCGACTCCACTCTCCTATTTGATTTCAAAAACCTTTCCTCCCTTATCAATCAAAAATCGATCTAACTCATCCTTGAATAAACTCAACGACCCTGCATCAACTGTTTTCTGGGAGCTTAAAATCCACAGAATAACAATCTCCTGACAGACAAAACAAAATTCTCCTCATCTCTGTCCAAACCCCTCAAAATATATCAAGGATTTGGCATAGACTCTAACTTTTTCTTAATTAAAAGGCAACTTCTAGGCATTGCGTTCTGAAAGCAATTTGATTGGCCAAACTATCAACCTTGGAGCAAACACACTTTATTCATACACGATAGTTAAAATACGACAAAGGAAAGAGGAAATTGGAGTAGCTTAACCATATTGGAAAACTTAACAGAACAATAGATTATTTAATGGCTAAACAGTAACTATTCCAAAAAAAATCATCCCATAAACACACCCTTGGCAAAGGCAAATTCAGTAAAATAGATTGTCTCACATGCAATTTTAGCAGGGGGAAGGCAGCCCCCAGCTTTTAGCTGTAACGGAGAAAGGAAAAAACAGCTTCCACATCCAGCTCCAAAACCCTAGCAGCTGCGACTGAAAAATTCAAACTAAAAATCCTGATTCTGGGGGAGATTGGCCCCACCCATTCAGGCTGCTTCTATTGTTCTAACATAAAATAAAAACCCAAGGCCTCACAAGCTGTCTACTGTATAGACCATCAATAGACAGCTCTGTCTTAAAAGCTCTCTTCAAAACAAAACCCAGGACTAAATACGCCTCTTAAAGCCACAGTGGCACCCCTTGGAAGACGTTATGGTCAGTGCTTTGCTAAAGGGTTAACATATTGCACAGCATGGACTTTGCCTCATTGGAGAGTGTGTCATGGTGTTGTTTGGAAGGGTCTCTACGGGACACCATTCAGAGTACAGTCTTTGTTTTAACATGTCCTGCTCTGTTAAAACAAATCCTGCACATACCATCCTCATTTGTGGGATATTCAGCATTGCGACAATTGCATTTCAAACACATTTTCTTTAGAGTGACCTGCATCTGTGTTTGCCCTTGATAAAAGTCTTGTATCCAAGGCATTCAAAACAGCCAACAGTCCACAGCTGATTCTCAACAAATTTTAATAACAGATTCAGTTTTATTACTCCGTGAATACTCTGCAAGGGCCTGAATTTGTACAAAACGGCAGTAAATCACTCCCCAGGAAAAAAAAATCAGAAGGGATATGAGTTCCTGAGGAATGTATTCAATATAACTGTATATTGCGTTTATTGATTGATGATGAAACACATCAAGCAATAAACTGAATCATTGCCACAGGGTTAGATATAAGCCTGAGAACTACTGGTTAGAATATTAGCACAGGAACATTCATGTTAATCACTGCAGATGCTGGGAATTCAAAATCAGAGCAGAAAATACTCACAACACTCTGCAGTGTCCAAGGAGGGAGAAACGGGGCTGACATTTCAGAAATCTAAGAACATTCCAGAAAGATAATCAACCAGAAACGCTAACAATAATTAGAATGCAAGGAATCAGCACGGGAGTTAGCCATCTGGGATTGCTGCCACTTCCATGTTTCCATCAGATCATGGATTATCCTGAAGTGGATTCAGTATTCCTGTCCCATCCCCATTCCAACTGGAGCCGATCATGTTAAATGTGTTTGTGCCTCTCCTATTAGACTAGACAATGCAATGTCACAGTAACACACTTAGCTCTCAGACCCCTTACAAAGGCTTCTTTTTTGTAGACGGGTTTTGATGGATTGTAGAAAAATGGATTTATTCCAAGTTCTACAGATAATTTATTTTTAAAAATGGTCAATACAGGAATTATTTTAAAAGATACTTCTGGTAAATTACTAATTTAATGGACTCTTCTTAGAAATTGCCTGTTTCAGTTTTATCCTAGAATCCCTATAGCGTGGAAATAGGCCATTTGGCCCAGTAAGTCCACAGCGCCCCTCTGAGGAGCATCCCACCCAGGCCCACTCCCCTCCCCTTAAGTCCTGCATTTCCTATTGCTAATCCAACCAGCCTGCACACTATGGATAATTTCCCATAGTCAATCCATCCTAACCTGCACATCTTTGGACTGTGGGAGGAAACTGGAGCACCTGGAGGAACCCCACGCAGACAGTCACCCACGGCTGGAATCGAACCCTGGTCCCTGGTGCTGTGAAGCTGCAGTGCTAACCACTGAGCCAGCGTGCCTTGTGGCTGTTTGTTTATTGTTTAGTTAGAAAAATAAAGCTTCTGAGGAAAAGGCTGCCCAGTTCACCTCTCTGCCTTTCTGGAATATCTTTGCTGTGAGTCTAGTCTGAGCCCCATATGGTCCTCTTGGACAGCATCTGGAGGACTCCTCAATACTATGCTCCTGGAGCAAACTGTGTCTGCCAAGACTCCAGTGACAACTGCATGTGCCCACTGACCATTAAGTAAAACACCTGAAACGATCCACACTTATCCTATTTTAAGCCTGCCAAGAACAATTACTATTCACTCAAGCTGTACTTTCCTCCAAACTAAAGTTTTTTAGAGAGAAATCAGCTTTTCCCATTATCTGGTGTACGTTTGTGTGTATGTGTGTTTGTCAAGGATCCCTGGGCTCAAAACGTAATTCTTTTTTTCTTTCCAAAGATGCCACCAGACCTGCTGGGTTTCTTCAGCACTTTCTGTTTTTGTTTCAGATTTCAAGCATCTGCAATTTTTTGATTTATTTTATGACTGAATTAAGCCCCTGGTCTGTAGGTGGCAAAATAGGGCACCAGCAGAATGACCACCAAGCCCAGTGAAGCTAATCGTTCTAGATAGAAATAGCCCCCAGGCACCCATCCACTCTGGTATCCAATTCCTAAACAATTAGGACTGAGAGAATAGCAGCAGGTGTAGGCCATTCAGCCCTTCAAGCCTGCTATACCATTCAATATGATCCTGGCTGATTTTCCAAAACAGTCCGCGTTCTCAATTGTCCTCCATACTGTTTAATTCCTTTAGTATTTTAGAGGTATATGGGCCAAATGCTAGCAAATGGGAGCCCAATGCTAACAATGTGGATTTCACCAGCTTCAAAATCTCCCCTTCCCCCCACTGCATCCCAAAACCAGCCCAGCTCGTCCCCGCCTGCCTAACCTGTTCTTCCTCTCACCTATCCCCTCCTCCCACCTCAAGCCGCACTTCCATTTCCCGCATACTAACCTCATCCCGCCCCCTTGACCTGTCCGTCCTCCCCGGACTGACCTATCCCCTCCCTACCTCCCCACCCATACTCTCCTCTCCACCTATCTTCTTTTCTCTCCATCTTCAGTCCCCCTCCCCCTCTCTCCCTATTTATTTCAGAACCCTCTCCCCATCCCCGCCTCTGATGAAGGATTTAGGCCCGAAACGTCAGCTTTTGTGCGCCTAAGATGCTGCTTGGCCTGCTGTGTTCATCCAGCTTCACACTTTGTTATCTTGGATTCTCCAGCATCTGCAGTTCCCATTATCTCTAGGTCAGATTGGGATGTTTGGTCAGTATGGACGAGTTGGACCGAAGGGTCTGTTTCCGTTCTGTATAATGTTATAACTCCAGAACTATATCTTTCTCCTTCTTGAAAACATTCAATGTTTTGGCCTCAACCACTTTCTGTGGTAGAGAATTCCCCAGGTTCCCCACTCTGGCAGTGAGGGGGAGACATTTCTCCTCATCTCAGTCTTCAGTGGCCTTCCAACTGCTAGTATTCTGGCTCTCACTGTTAGATCAATCCCAGGGTGAAGAAACATTGAGGGAAGTGAGGAATTACAAAGCATTGAGGGCTTTTTCATGCAGAGGGTGGTGCGTGTGTGGAATGAGCTGCCAGAGGAAGGGTGGAGGCTGGTACAATTATAACATTTAAAAGTCATCTAGACGGGTATATGAATGGGAAAGGTTTAGAGGGATATGGGCTGAATGGTGACAAATGGGACTAGATTAATTTAGAATATCTGGTCAGCATGGACGGGTTGAACCGAAGGGTCTGTTTCTGTGTATTACAGCTCTGTGACTAATAATTTAGGTTCGGAGGTATTACAATTGAAATAATGACAAGAAGGATAGAAGCAGAAAGGAGGGGTACAAGGGAGAATCACGAGCATACCTGCCTCTTTAGTAAGCTATTCTTCTCATATACTCCCTGACATAGTAATGCTCACACCAGCTGACACAGCAAAGCAGTTTGTGAACACCAAGAACTGCACGATACTGCAATATCCTTATGAATGCAATGATCCATGAATATTCCTTGCCCGCAAGAAATAAAGTAAACCCAATAACATGCTCAATGTGCCCCATAACAGGCTGCGTTCTATGATTCCTGGATGACAGCAAAAGTAAGATAGGGGTCAGGTTAGCTCACAAAACCAACAACTGTTCGAAAAACTCAGCAGCTCTGGCAACATCTGTGGAGAGAGAAACAGAGTTTACATTTCGGGTCCAGGGACCCCTCTTCAGTTCGGCGTTTCTCCAGCAATTTCTGTTTTTTGTTTCAGATTTCCAGCTGTTTAGGGTTATTTATGGTCAGTTGGCTGGATGTTGGTTTGTGATGCAGAGTAACGTTAATGGCACGGGTTCAATCCCCAGACCCGCTGGGGTTACCGTGTAGGGTCCTCCTTCTCATCCCCTCCCCCCTGGCCTGAGGTGTGGTGACCCTCAGGTTAAACAGCCATCAGTCACCTCTGTCTCTAAATAAAAAGCAAAAGAACTGCGGATGCTGTAAATCAGGAACAAAAACAAAGTTGCTGGAAAAGCTCAGCAGGTCTGGCAGCATCTGTGAAGGAGAAAACAGAGTTAACCTTTCAGGTCCAGAGACCCTTCCTCAGAACTGACGGTGGCTGGGAAAACGTCAGGTTATATGCAGAAAATAGGGAGGTGGATGGGGTAGGGAGTAAGCGA
This sequence comes from Stegostoma tigrinum, assembly GCF_030684315.1. Taxonomy (NCBI): domain Eukaryota; kingdom Metazoa; phylum Chordata; class Chondrichthyes; order Orectolobiformes; family Stegostomatidae; genus Stegostoma; species Stegostoma tigrinum. Next base: position 6,739,249 of record NC_081373.1, read on the forward strand.
TAGGATAGAGCCCAAAGAGAGAGAGAGACTGTTGGACAGACAAAGGAGTTGCTAATGATCAGGCTGTGAGGGTGAATAGGTGTTAATGGGGACTGTTAGTGACTAACAACAGGGGGTGTGTAATGGCAGGCTGTGTGGTAACAAGGCCTGGTGTGTGGGGTGGGGGGGCTGGGACATGGGAGAGTTTAGGTCCTAAACTATTGACCTTAATATGAGTCCAGAGGGCTCTATCCTATCGTTTACTCCTTACCCCATCCACCTCCCTATTTTCTGCATATAACCTGACGTTTTCCCAGCCACCATCAGTTCTGAGGAAGGGTCACTGGACCCGCAATGTTAACTCTGTTTTCTCCTTCACCGATGCTGCCAGACCTGCTGAGCTTTTCCAGACATCTCTCTCTCCCTTGTGAGGTAAGGCTACAATGACTTTACTTTTACTGTAAGAAAGCTCTCGCACATTCATGAACCTTTTTATCTTACTCAATGAGTGAAGTTAATTTGCTAATTAACACTGCTACGTGCGGGATTCAGCTCTGTATCTCACCTCATCCACAACAACATTCTGGCCTGCAATGTTTCACAGACAGAATTCATTAAGGGCTGTATCTCTCTCATTCACACACACACACACACACACACACACACACACACACACACACACACACACATCAGTCACACTCTCACTGACACTCTCACACACTCACACTCTCTCTCACACACTGACACACACACACTCAGTCACACTCTCACTCACACTTTCACACACTCACACTCTCCCACACACACACACACACACACACACACACACACACACACAGTCACACTCTCACTCCCACTTTCACACACTCACACTCTCTCTCACACCCACACCCTCACACTCAAACGCAAGCACACACTCCCTAACTCACACACTCTCTCACACATACACACAGACTCAGATACACACACACTCCTACACACACACACACACACTCACACTCTCTCACACACACAGCTGTGAAATCCTCTTACCTTGCAGACACGAGCCACTCTTGTGACCAACGGCTTCCCGTCGAATGCATTCTCTTCGCTCAGTTTCTCCGTGAAAAAGAAGTAAATTTTGTCGTCATCTCCCACCGAGCTGTTGACACTTTCCGTCACCAAGACCGAATCAATAAAGGTTACATCTACGAAGAAAAGCACAGCAATGAGTCAAGCTCATCAAGGCACCTTGTCCCACCCAGCCCCTTCCAGCTCTCACTTGGCCCATTCTCTATATTACTGCCCTTTTCCTGCCTGCTCCCCAATATTTAGATTACCTGAGAGTCTAAAAATCTGTCTATCATGACCTTCCATGTGACAACGTTAAGAAATGTGACACGAGTTGGTCATTTAGCTGCTTCAGCCTGCTCCACTATTTAACACAGTCATGGCTGATCTCATCTTGGCTTCAACTGCACTTTCCTACCCATTCTCCATAGCCCTTCAACCTGTTGCTAATTAAAAATCTGTCTGTTCCTCCTTAAATTTATAAATATTTTCAACAACAGAGCACCCAATGCACCATGGGGTACAGAAGAGATTTATGACAAGCTGGCACAGATAAAGGTACCAAAACTGAACACTCCACAAACACTTTGAAAAGCTTTGGGGGTGGGGATGAGGGGAGGAGGGTTAGAGAAAAGAAGGAAAGATTGAAGTTAGCCCATCTCTGCCCACCACCACCCCCCCCGCCGCCCCCGGCCGATTCAGGGGCCGACTGGTCCCTTATCCAGCATTCTGCTTTAATTTCAGTTCCTAGGGCCCTCAAACTTTGCAGTCAAAGTGACAACAAGAACGTTTGCTTCGTAAACATGGAACCATTTAATTCCAACATTCCGTCTTAAACTGTGGTCATGACCGGCCATTATTATTCAGCCCCAGTTGTCCTTCAGTGGTTTACTGGGTTACTTCACACAGCAGTTAATGGTCAATCATTGGTCCCACGTAGGCCTGACCTGAGAAGAATGTCAGATTTCCTTCTCAAGCGAGCCAATGATCAGCAGGCGGATTGAGCCAGCTTTACTGATTCGCAATAAGCCCGTCAGCTTCCAGGAACAAGAGTAGACCATTCAGCCCCTCGAGCCTGTTCTGCCATTCAATAAGATCATGGCTGATCTGTGGGGAAACTTCATATATCTGCCTTTGGCGCACAATCCCTTAATATACTTACTTACAGAAAATTGTCTATCTCACATTGAAGACTAACAACTGATCCAGCACTTATTGCTGTTTGTGGAAGCAAGTTCCAAACCTCTCCCACCCTTTGTGTGTGGAAATGCTTCCTAACGTCTCTCCTGAGTGGTCTGGCCCTAATTCTCAAACTATGCTTCTAGTTCTAGAATTCCCAACCAGTGAAAATAGTTTATCTCTATCTCTTCTGTCTTTTCCTGCTAATATCATCAATACTTTCGTCAGATCTCTCCGTAATCATCTAAATTCTGGAGAAAACAGGCCTAATTTGTGTAATCTCTCCTCATAACTTAACCCCTGACGTTCAGCTATCATTCTTGTAAACCTGTGTTGTGCTCCAAGGCCAATATATCCTTCCTCAGGTGTGTTCTCCCAGCTCAGCTCTAGTCTGCTTGTACAAATATGGGGAAGAGGAGCCTGAGAGTTACCTGGGAGTTAAAAATGAGAGCTTTCAATTTCACTCCACAGCAGTTTATCTCAGGCAGATTACAACTGAAGAAGTGAATAATTTTCCTTACCATTCAGTGAGTAAGGGAGAGAATCATCCATTCTGAGGGAGCGTTTCTGGAAGTTCCTCTTTATATCTGCCAGTGTGCCATGGAACCCATACAGCGTAGCAGTGTAGATGTTATTGTCTGTTGGAGGAACAGATTATAGAGGTCTGAATCATTCGCCCATTTTAGACTAAAATAAAATCTCTACCCCTAACCTAAAAGCAACTTTAGGTGTACACAGCTGCCCTCAAGAACAACAGAAAAATTCCTGGGTATCGGGAACTGATGAGAGAAATGACAGGGAGCTTTGCTCTGTTTCTTCAGTAAAGAGTGACTGTGTTGATCAGATTAAAGCCCTCAAGGCAACAATGAGAAATTGTAAAGACTTTCCAACCATATTCATTGCTAATCTAGGGGTGCAATTATCATGGAGTATAGAATTAAATAATAGATAAAGAACAACAGAGTCTTTTCATCTAAAGGAATTGTTTTATATTCTTTCTTGGCACATGGGCATCACTGATTAGCCCAGTATGTATTGCCCAGAGTCATCCACATCGCTGTGGGTCCGGAGTCACATGTAGGCCAGACCAGGTAAGGACGGCAGTTTCCTTCCCTAAAGGACATTAGTGAACCAGATGGGTTTTTTACAACAATTGACAGTGGTCAGCATTAGGATGCCATGGTGGGATTTGAAGCCAGTTCCAAAGTTTTAGTCTAGGGTTCTGGGTTGCTAGGTCATTGATATTAAAGTTATGTCACCACTCAATAAGTTACCGCAACAGCTCCCTAAAGCATAACACTAGCCCAACAAAAAAAAAGCTGCAGCAACAAAAATAAGAAATTACTGGAGAAACTCAGTCGGTCTGGCAGCAACTGTGGTCAGAAAGCAGAGACAATGTTGAGCAGGACTGAAGAACCAGACCTAAAACATTAACTCTGTTTTCTCTCTCCACAGATGCTGCCAGACCAGCTGAATTTCTCCTGTCCTTGTTCTGTCACGTGTAACAGCAAACATTCTCAGGATCTTGAGAAGGCTACATTTCCCAGGGTACCCCCAATGGTGGTAAATGGCTCAGCGACTGTGTGTGTCATTCTACCCTAGAGGGCACTAAAATGCCAACATATAAGGTGGATCTAGTGTCACCCATCTTCCAAAACGAGGAAAGGAAAGGGGCAAAAATCCATTCCCTGAGGTGAGTCAGCTCCACATTCATAGCAATCTGGCAACTTTCAAAATCATTTTTTCTTACACCAGCCTCCAAATAACCAGGTTTGTTAGAAATGAGACTTATGAGTTATCATCGTGGGGTCAGAACTCAGAATGATCACCAGTCTAGTAACTTTAACCAGTCCATGACAGAACTGACAATTCAAAGCATTCCTGGTCATAAACTGACTCAGAGATAGTAGGAACTGCAGATGCTGGAGAACCAGAGATAGCAAGGTGTAGAGCTGGATGAACGCAGCAGGCCAAGTAACATCAGAGGAGCAGGGAAGCTGACGTTTCAGGTCTGGACTCTTCTTTTGCTCCTCTGATGCTGCTTGGCCTGCTGTGTTCATCCAGCTCTACACCTTGCTATCTCTGGTGATAAATTAATTGTTTTGTTCTGTTCCTACCAACCATTATCTTTCTCAGTCATTGAGTTATCAGCTCCCAGAAATCATTTACCAAAAGGATCTACATGCAACAGGCTGGTTATTCAACACTTGAATAAAAGCAAACTGCAGATACTGGAAATGTTAGCCAAACTCAGAATACTGGAGAAACTCAGCAGGTCTGACGTACATGTGGAGTGAGAAACAGAGATAATGTTTCAGGCCCGGGGACCCTTCATGAGAACTGTGAATTGTTCAGGTTATTGAACGCACTGATTACTCAGGACTGACTTGAAAGTGGAGTCACAGCCGGTAGGATAGCGAAGAAGGTGTTTAGTATGCTCGCCTTTATTGGTCAGTGAGTTGAGTATGAAAATTGGTAGGTCATTTTGAGGATGTACAGGACAATAGTTAGGGCCACTTTTGGAAAACTGTATGCAATTCTGGTCTCCCTGCTTTAGGAAGGGTGTTGTGAAACTTGAAAGGGTTCAGAAAAGATTTACAAGGATGTTGTCAGGTTTGGAGGGTTTGAGCTACAGGGAGAGGCTGAATGGGCTGGGGCTATTCTCCCGGAGTGTCAGAGGCTGAGGGGTGACCTTATAGAGATCTATTAAATCATGAGGAGTATGGATAGGCTAAATAGACAAGATCTTTTCCCCGGGTTGGGGGAGTCCAAAACTAGAGGGGCATAGGTTTAAGGTGAGAGGGGAAGATTTAAAAGGAATCTAAGGGACAACATTTTCACACAGAGGGTGATGAGTGTAAGGAATGAACTACCAGAGGAAGTGGTGGAGATTGATGCAATTACTGCATTGAAGAGGCAACTAGATGAGTATATGAATAGGAAGGGTTTAGAGGGATATGGGTCAAATGCTGGTAAACGGGACTAGATTTATATAGGATAGCGGGTTGGCATAGACGTGTGGGGCCGAAGGGTCTGTTTCAATGCTCTATTTCTCTATGACTCCACGAGTAGCCGCAATTCCAACTTGTTTTCACATGGAGCCATAATGAGGGTTATTGCTGAGAGCTTGCCTTGTTTTACAATATATGTTTTGAGTTAGATGACTTCCAACATCCAGAGATACATGTTTTTTTCCTTTATTCATTCATGGGACAAGGGCATCGCTGGCTGGGGCAGCATTTATCGCCCATCCCTAATTTTAAGAGTCAAACACATTCCTGTGGGTCTGACATGTAGGCCAGACAAGGTAAGGATGGCAGTTTCCTTCCCTAAAGGACATTAGTGAGCCTGATGGGTTTTTCCTGACAGTTGACAATAGATTCATGGGTCATTGTTAGATTCTCAATTCCAGACATTTATTGAATTCAAATTCCACCATCTGCTGTGGGGGGATTCGAACCCAGGTCACCAGAATGTTATCTGGCTCTCTGGAATAACAGTGCAGCGATAATACCACTAGGCCACTGCCTCCCCTCTAGTCCTCAGCATAAGGTAGGCATATCAGGTTCTTGTGTAATGATTTGCACAGTTTGTGTTTCCTGGATGGGATCACTACACAGATTCCAGAGACTGAAGGACACCACTCTGCATCGGTCAGGGCCACTCCTGCTTTTATTTACTGTACATTCAAAGCTTTTGCAGTTTGATGATTGGCCTTCAAGGCAGCATCATGGACAAGTGTCCTGTAGCCACCAACTACCGGAGTGGAACTTGATTCCGAAGTTTCTGGTTTGGAAACAAAGACACCATCCAGTGCAATGTAACAATGTCTGATGCACCAGTGTTATTACACTCTCAGCTACAACAGCTCTGCCTCACGGTGTCATTGTTTGTCAGGTGTATCACGTAGCTTCGTGCTGACAATTCTTTGCACACTTTGTCTTGCTTCACCTTCCATACCATCCTCTAGGTTCTGGGAAGAATCTGGGAATACTGCAGTGAGTAACTCACCTCCTGACTCCCCAAAGCCATCTACAAGACACAAGTCAGGAGTGTGATGGAACACTCCCCACTTGCCTGGATGGGTGCAGCCCCAACAACACTCAAGAAGCTTGACACCATCCAGGACAAAGCAGCCGCTTGATTGGCACCACATCCACAAACATCCCACTCCCCCCACCACCGACGCTCAGTAGTAGCGGTGTGTACTCTCTACAAGATGCCATACCATCCTCTAGGTTCTTCCTCCACCCCCACCACTTAATGAAAAGCTATCCTATTTGTAACTTTTCTCAGTTCTGGTGGAAGGTCATCCATCTGAAACACAAACTCCATCCATCTCTCTCTCTCTCTCTCTTTCCCCCTGAAGAGGTCATCTGGCACGCGGACTATTTGCTGTTTTTGCCTCAGCATTTTGGTTTTGATTCCCTGCATCTGCGGAGTTTGCATAATGACTGGTTGCCTTGGCAAGTGGCCACCAGCTTCTGGAATTCCCCATGGCTTTCTCTACGGCAGCACTAACCAAACAGTACCACTTCCACCTGCGGTGTGAACTGTTTCAAAATTTTGCATATGTCCTGATGAGGGTCAGATGACAAGCTTCAGTAAGTTGTCTCTCTTTCCAGCAATGTTCAGGTTCTGTGCAACTACAGCTTGGGAGAAAGCAGAATAGAAAGCTCACAGCAGCAACGACACAACTACAGTTGATAAAACAGAACCAAAACTTGTGCTGAGAGGTTATAGAACACAGGAAGAAAGTCTTTGTGATCTTCTAACCTCTCCGTGGTCGAATCAGAGGGAATTTTCTAGACCCACACTCCGTACAGTGAGCAGTGGGCAGTCGGAAACACTTTAGCAGAAATTCAAGAAGGCAAAACTAGAAAATGTTGGAAATAGGTCAGAATCTGGGAATACTGCGGTGAGTAACTCACCTCCTGACTCCCCAAAGCCATCTACAAGACACAAGCCAGGAGTGTGATGGAATACCCCCCACTTGCCTGGATGGGTGCAGCCCCCAACAACACTCAAGAAGCTTGACACCATCCAGGACAAAGCAGCCACTTGATTGGCACCACATCCACAAACATCCCACTCCCCCCACCCCCGACGCTCAGTAGCAGCAGTGTGTATTATCTACAAGATGCACTGCAGAAATTCACCAAAGATCCTCAGACATCACCTTCCAAACACACGACTACTTCCATCCAGAAGGACAAGGGCAGCAGATACATGGGAACGCCACCACCTCCAAGTTGCCCTCCGAGCCACTCACCATCCTGACTTGGAAATATATTGCCGTTCCTTCACTGTTTTCTGGGTTAAAATCCTGGAATTCCCTCCCTAAGGGCCTTGTGGGTCAACCCACAGCACATGGACTGCAGCAGTTCGAGAAGGCAGCTCACTCCCACCTTCTCAAGGGGCAACTAGGGACGGAGAGCAAATGCTGCCAAGGCAGTGACAGCCACATCCCACAAAGAAAAACAAACACTTGTCATAGATTCAGGCAGCACTGAGACAGAGTTTCAATCCAACCAGTCCACGCCGGCCGTAGTCCCAAACTAAACTAGTCCCATCTCCCCCGGCTTCGGCCCTGTCCCTCCGAACCTTTCCTATTCATGAACCTATCTAAATGTCTTTTAAACAATGTAACTGTACCACATCCACCACTTCCTCCGGTGGTTCATTCCACATTTGAGCCACTCTCTGTAAAATATTGTCCGTCAGGCCCTTTCTACATCTTTCTCCTCTCACGTTAAAAATATGCCCCCTGGTCTTGAAACCCCCCACCCTGAGGAAACGACACCTGCCACTCACCTTACTTACATCCCTCATGATTTTATAAATCTCTGCAAGGTGACCCCTCAGCCTCCTATGTTCCAGTGAAAACAGTCCCAGCCCATCCAGCCTTTCCTTATTACTCAAACCTTCCATACCCGGCAAAAGCCTGGCAAATTGGGGATGGGTTTGGGTGGGATGCTCCAAGGGGCAGTGTGGACCTGTTGGGCCGAACAGTCTGTTTCCACACTGTAGGGAATCTAATATAAATCTCTTCTGAACCCTCTCCAACTTAATAATATCTTTTCCATAACAGGGCGACCAGAACTAAACACAATACTCCAGAAGAAGCCTCATCAGTGTCTTATACAACCTCACCATGATGTCTCAATCCCTACACCCAAAGGTCTGAGCAATGGAGGCAAGCATGCCAAATGCCTTTTCAACCAGAGGTAGTAGGAACCCCAGATGCTGGAGAATCTGAGATAACAAGGTGTGGAGCTGGATGAACACAGCAGGCCAAGCAGCATCAGAGGAGCAGGAAGGCGGACGTTTTGGGCCTAGACCCTTCTTCAGAAACCTAGGCCCAAAATGTCAGCCTTCCTGCTCCTCTGATGCTGCTTGGCCTGCTGTGTTCATCCAGCTCTACACCTCATTATCTCACCTTTTTAACCATTCTGTCCATGTGTGACGCAGACTTCAAAGAATTATGTAGAACTGCTAGGTCTCTCTGTTTGACAACAGTACACAAAGCTCTGCTTTTAGTTGCATAAGTCTGGCCCTTGTCTACTTTTCCAAAATGTAACACCTCGCATTTATCCAAATTAAACTACATCAGCCACTCCTCCGCCCATCAACCCAATCGATCGAGATCTCTTTGTAATCTTAGGAAACCTTCTTCAGTGTCCACTACTCCACAAATTTTGGTGTCATCCACAAACCTACCAACCATGCTTTCTATATTCTCATCTAAATCATTTATATCAATGAGAACAAAAGAGGGTTCAGCACTGATTGCTGTGAAACATCACTGTTCACAGGTCTCCAGTCTGAAAAACTATCCTCTGCCATCACACTCTGTATCCTACCATAAAGTCAATTTTGTATCCAACTGGCAAGTTCTCCCTGAGTTCTGTACGATCCATCTTTACTAATTATCTACCACATGGAACCTTGTCAAAGGCTTTACTAAAGTCCAAGTAAACAATGTTTACTGCTCTGCTCACAGCCTGGCAGTGTCGGAGAAGGGAGAAACAAGATTCCACATTGTGACCTGTGGCCTTTCGCACAGAGCTCCCTTTTTCTCCTCACAGATGCTGGCTGATCCAATGAGCGTTATCAATGTTTTCTGTTTGTATTTCAGATCTCCAGTATCTGCCCAATTCCCAAATTCAAGTTAACTTGCTGTGATTTTCCTGACCTTGAGCCCAGTTGGACAGACACTGCCTGAATGTCACGGTGCACTTTTCCAAAGAACCAGCTGCATTGCCAGAGAATGACCTCAATTTGTCTGATCTCAATCACAAAGTACAAATATGTTTTATCAGTGCCATCTGATATTTGCTCCTTACCGACAATGAGACCTGTGTATCCAACTGTGGGGTCATAGGGACATCTCTCTTTCCCCTCAAAGGTAGGTGACAATGTAAAATTCTCCATCTCCTTAATAATGGGGAAAGGGGAAAAATTAGGTTAAAGTTGTAAAAGTATCTGCAGAAGATAAGCAATACAGGAGAATGATTTTAATATCAGCGCCAGCAACAAAGGAATACTTACGATATAAGCACAGTGAGGATGAAATGCATATGTCCCACAGGTATATAAATGAGTCCCATTGAATCTTTGCAGAAAGCGGACATAGTTAAAACAGTCAGTCTGCAAACAGAACACATTTACAATTAAATCCTTTCACCTTAAATCTCCAAACACTCACGCAAATCTATTCACAGCAATAATTTGCACTTCACTGAGGGGTTATCACACTGATAGAATTTGGCAACAAGCTATACTTCAGGCACAGTGACTCATAATGACCCACGGGTAGCTCAATGGTTAGCACTGCTGTGTCACAGCACTGGGGTCCTGGGTTCGATTCCACCCTCTGGTGACTGTGTTGAGTGTACACATTCTCCCCGTGTCTGCGTGGGTTTCCTTGGGGTGCTCCCGGTTTCCTCCCACAGTCCAAAGATGTGCAGGTTAGGGTGGATTGCCCGTGGTAAAAGCGAGGTGGGTGGGATGGCCTCATTTGGAGGCTCTTTTGAGGACTTAATGGGCCAAATAGTCTGCTTCCATAGTGCAGAGGTTCTATTATCCCAGTTGGGTCCTCACTTTAAAGGAAGAAAGTGAAGTTGGGAGAGAATTCCAGAATGTAGGACCTGTTATTTAAAGAGATGGCTATCAGCAGTGGGGGTGATTAAAATGGGAGATGAGTGTGAGGACGGAATTGGAACACCATATCAAGGAGAGATGGGGGGAGGCTCTAAAACATAGGGAGGGGGTAAGGAAAATGGAGAAATCTGAAAACACGGACAAGCATTTTAAAGCCTGGGGTGAGCCTGGTATAGAGCAGCAAGGTTCATGGGATTCGGTGTGCGTTAGGACATGGGTTTGGATGGATTCAGTCCATTTGCCTTACCTCAGTGTAACCTCGCTTCTCCAGGCAATCAGTTCTTTTTGCTGGCAGCACTTCCCAGTTTATCTGTTAACGAGACAAGAGTTTAAATAAACATTCAGGCCTGTGCAGAAATAAATAAAAGGCAGCGCTCGAAGACAGAGCTGGCAGAGGGGCAGGGATGGGTCTCAGCTCTGTTCCCCATCATGGCCTACAGCCCACACTGGGAGATCGGGGATTCTGGGAGCTCCCAGCTCACTAATACCAAACCATTGAGCAACTCAGTCCAGGTAAACGTTGCATTTACAAGTAACACAGCTCCTGCTACGTGTTTGTGAAGAGTGACCTGGTCAGCGAGTGGATATGCACTGGCCTGCAGGAGAAAGGAGATATAAATGCCCCCACCCTACCGTCCAGCCCAGAAAGGTGCATTCCACTGACCCAGCCGGAGCCAAAATGGAGGAGAACGTGGCATTTGACCTTCCTGACCTTGTGTGAAAGAGATGCTCTCCCAATGACACCCAAAATCCGATCAGGCCCAGGCCCCAACCAACACAAGCACATCCTGCATGTTGATGAACACAGTATTTTCCCAGCTATGTTCATACACCAGGTGACAGCCTAGTGATATACCACCGGATTATTCATCCCAAGGTCCAACTGATGGTCGGGGGACCCAGGTTAAAATGGTGGAATTTGAAAAAGAAGAAATCCACCATTAAGAGTCTAATGATGGCCATGAAACCATTGCAGTTGTCATAAAAAAAAACCCATTTGATTCACTAATGTCCTTTAGGGAAGGAAAGCTTACCTGATCTGGTCTACACGTGACTCCAGACCCACAGCGATGTGGAACGGGCAAGTAAATGCTGGCCAAGCCAGCGACTGAATTAAAAACAAAGTTTGTTTTCCATCTTCATGGACAACGAAGGCCCCATGATTAGGCCTGAGCTGTAGCGGCTCTCACTAGGTTACCCCCATCACCATCTGTTGCGGCTTCTCTTCACAGTCTAACTCCTCTCCCCGTCTCTGCATAAACTCTCCCAATGCTGACTGGCACCCTCAGGCCCCTTGGGGTCAGCTGCTCCAAGTATCAGGCTGGTCCTGAACAACTCCAACAGGTTGGACAATTTCAACAGGTCCCTGAAACCCTCCCAACTCTCACCGCGCCCTCACCCCTTGCCAGGTTTCAAAAGGCAGAGACTGAGGTGATTCTCATGATATGGGGCCCGCTAGCTCCCTCTGACCCCTGGCCAATCCTGGGCTACACCCTGAGAAGAGGAGACCTTCCATCTATTGGCCACTTAAGTTCCTCCAATTGGGCCATGAGCGATCAGGCTGAGGTGTGTGAGACATTGAAGGAGGTGCAATTCCACCTGAAACTACCCCAGCAGCTCCCGGGGACAGGGCTAAAATATAAAACTCTGACCCTGGTCTTTAATGTGTGTGTTTTCCACACCCTTCACAGTTAATGCTGCGTGGATGCTATCTTGGAATCTCCACAATGTAGACTGAATGGTTTTCAGCCATAAGATCCTGGGCACTGTCACACACATATTGACTGTAATGGTCCCATTGGGACTCCCTCCCAGTTCTGAAGTTGGATATATTCACCAAGCATTTATGACCAAAATGATGTGACACACATAACTCCAACTACTTGAAACTTAAGTGCGAGTTCAGGAATTTATAACCAGGCGTATACGGGCAGAATGGACAGCCGTAAAATGCAGCCCTGCTCCCTGACCCTCATTCAGCCAAACATTGGGCTTTGGTCCACTTTCCCCCAACAATATAATCGCCACCCCCCCACCCTCCCAGCGCACCCACTGCCTGAGGTGACCTCACCATTCACGCTGTGGAATGCACTGCATGAATGCAGCCAAGCACAAAATGACCAAATGATGGCCTCAGAAAGGGAAACGGGGCTGATGCTTCATTTGCTGGGCTCTGGGTCGGGAACAGGGAGAATGGGGTTAAGGGGGTCATCTCTCCCTGCGAGCCAGTACAGGCATGATGGGCTGAACGTCCCCCTTCACAATCCCACGCTCCTCACCGTTTTCGCGGAGCTGTCGTTGATGTTGCTTATGTTGAGGGCAAAAATGGCTCCTCGTGCTCCAACGTAAAGCCACCCCAGCGTCTCCTCCAGCCACAGTGTGGTGTAGTTGGACACGCTACGACTAAATCGCTTGTAATTAGGTGAATCTACAAAGAGATAAAATATGTGTTTAGAAGATTAATTTTCAGTGCATTGTCAGGAGAAGGAATAGCAGTGGCTAAAGAGTTTGCACAAAGATTAACACATTCCCAGCAGTGAACGCATCACAACTAGGGTCTCCACAACACAGGGTCTGAAGAGTCCAGGGCAACCCACAAGTTAGGTCACAGCTGATACAACCCTTGCCGATCAAAACATATGGATTTCAGGTTTGAATCTATTTCTGAGTATTGTACCAGACAAGGCTTCCAATGGTGAAACAATGGACAACTCCCTCGGTGACATGGAGCAAGGCGAGGCTTTGTGAAGGCATCATATTTGGGTGAAAGGACTAGACAAAGTAATCGAGGTTGATGGATCCACCAATCTTGCTCTCTTCCCGATGCAGAGTCAGCGCTGATGGAAGCTCAGGCTGGAAAAGCAATGTCTGATCTTGGAAGGGACTATCTTCAAGGTTCGGCCCTCTGGTGAAAAGGCAGAACCAGCTCCTCCTCGCAGCATGATGCCAAGTGGTGTGAAAGGGAGAAAGGAAGGGAGAAAAGCTGAAGAAAAAGGATTGACAAGTTTAAAAAACTGACTGATCGAGGAAGGGAAGGATAGGATGGGGAAAGGGAGGGTGGGAAGGATAGGGTAAGGGAGGGAGGGAAGGATGGAGAATGGGAGGGAGGGAAGGATAGAGATAGGGAGGGAGGGATGGATGGAGAATGGGATGGAGGGACGGATGGAGAAAGGGAGGGAAGGAAGGTTGGAGAATGGGAGGGAAGGAAGGATGGAGAAAGGGATGGAGGGGTGCATTGGAGAAAAGAATGGACCCAAGGATGGAGAGAGGGAGGGAGGGAAGGATGGAGAATGGGAGGGAAGGAAGGATGGAGAAAGGGATGGAGGGGTGCATTGGAGAAAAGAATGGACCCAAGGATGGAGAGAGGGAGGGAAGGAAGGTTGGGGAAAGGGAGGGTGGGAAAGATGGAGAAAGTGAGGGAGGGAAGGATGGAGAATGGGAGGGAAGGGAGGATGGAGAATGGGAGGGAAGGAAAGATGGAGAAAGGGGTGGAGGGGTGCATTGGAGAAAAGAATGGACCCAAGGATGGAGAAAGGGAGGGAGGGAAGGAGGGAGGGGATTAGAGCCAATGAACTTCACTTTGTCAAGTGAACTCTCTGTTGTAAGGTAGCAAAAGCAGCAATCAATCTATGCGCAGCAAGATCCCACAAACAGCAATGGATAATGAGCAGGTCACCTGTTTTTGTGATGTTAATTGAAGGGTAATTATCAATCAGCCAGGGGTAACACCCCTGCTGTTCTTAAAAACAGTGACATGGCATAGTTCATGTTCACCCAAACAAGTGGACGGGTCCATCTGATCTTGGAATTTGAACAAGGGTTTAAAGTGGGCTATATTTTGGAATTTATTTCAATTATTTCTGAAGCCAAATGAGGGGGTAAAAGCCTCAGTAGGATGCCCATGTGGCATTCTGTGAAAAAGTGAAAGAATGGTAACGTTTTTTCGATCAGAAGTACTTTCCCAAAACTGAAAAACAATTGTGAGGGAATGAATAGTAATGCAGAGAAACACACTACTTTTCAAAGTCTGTTCTCAATTCTTCTTGAACATTTCCAATTGATAATACAGTGGAAAACAAATGGGAGCATTTCAGTATATCATAGATCCGCTACAGTGTGGAAACAGGCCCTTTGGCCCAACAGGTTCACATTGACCCACAGAGCATCCCACTCAGACCCTTCCCCCTATAATCCATCTAATCTACACATCCCTGAACACTACGGGCAATTTAGCATGGCCAATCCACCCTAACCCGCACATCTGTGGACTGTGGGAGGAAACCACAGCACCCGGAGCAAACCCACGCAGACACAGGGAGAACGTGCAAACTCCACACAGACAGTCGCCCGAGGGTAGAATCGAACCTGGGTCCCTGACGCTGTGAGGCTGTGGTGTTGACCACTGTGCCACCGTGCCACTCCATCCCAATAATCTTCAGGAAGACTGGCGAGCAGAGAGGCACCCTGTACGCACCAGGTCACATGTAAGAATATCAAGTCCCAAACAAACAGAAGCGCTCCATATCTCAGGGAAGTAGATGCTGATTTGTTGACAATTGAACCCTGATTGGTTGAGACATTGCCATGGTGAGAACAAACAGAGGACACAAGTTCCCAAGGAATTGAGAGAAGGTACAAGGCTTCAGCGCAGTAGGAGCTGCAAATGCTGGGGAATCTGAGATAACAAGGTGTGGAGCTGGATGAACACGGCAGGCCAAGCAGCATCAGAGGAGCAGGAAAGCTGATGTTTTGGGCCTAGACCCTTCTTCAGTAAGGGTCCAGGCCCGATATGTCAGCTTTCCTGCTCCTAAGATGCTGCTTGGCCTGCGTTCATCCAGCTCCACACCTTGTTATCACAAAACTTCAGCATATTCTGTTTTTCAATAAAATGGGCTCCTGTGTAAGAGTAGGGGCTACTTTTGTAAAGTTTAAGTAAGCCAGCTCACGAGTTTGACTGATTCTCCTACACTAGGTTTTAGCGAGTGTAATATCGCACTCGGAATTGTTCGGCAAATGTTGCTCATTCGCGGAATCACATTCAACAGCAAATGTTTGGTTTTGAGTTCTGAGTCCACAAGATGGACTGATTGAACGTTGCCTATATTGTGCCTATTATGAGTAACTAAGGGACGGTTTGTTTGATTCAAACAGCCAATCTTTGGAACACATGGTCTACCTATGGGACACTGAAACTCACCCACAACATTGCTCAAACCTTCAGGGAGCATCCAATGCCACACGCTTCATTGATTAATCAACTGCAGCAATCTTCTTCTCATGAACCTCAGATGAGGTCAGAAATCACACAACACCGGGTAATGGTCTGACAGATTTATTCGAAAACACAAGCTTTTGCAGCACGCTCTTTCATCAGGTGACTTCAAATAAACCTGTTGGACTACAATCTGGTGTCATGTGACCGCTGATCAAAGTTTTTCATATCAGGCTCATGAGGACAATTTGCAAGAATACCAACTTTAGTGGGAGACCAACTGGTATACCTTATGAGAGAGAAGTCCCAATTGGTTGGCAGGTGAATTCTGATTGTTAGAGCATCAGGAATGCGCTGGTGAATAATGACTGACAGTTCACTGCCAAGCTTTGGTAAATTTTAAGACAGACAGATTGACTCTTGATCATTCAAGGCATTATATGGAAAAATTAACCAGCAAGTGGCTGTCACCTAGTTTTTAGAGTTGAGCTTTGAGTAGCCGTGTCTTTTATTGACAGTAAGGTTTCTACCATGTATATAACCATATTGATACTGTTTAATGCTGGAACACTGTGAGACCACTGCTCACTGGGGTAGCACGCTAGAAATCAGCCAATTCCAGAGCTAACATAGGTTTACATAAAATCCCCCAACTCTCTGATTTTCAGATCCAGGTTGCTAGAAAGCATGGATCAGGATTCTTACTGAAAGAGAAGTCACTATTTATTACCAGATTCCAACTACATGTAAACAAATTCTTTCAATTAAGCACACTGCACAATTAAAAACTCTAATCACCTTGTAAACAATTCTCCCTTACACACAGAGAGAAAAATATAAACGGGGCAAAAAGGGCAGAGAAAAAAACTGGGATAAACAGTTCCCTTGTCTTTGGTTACAAGATCCATTGGGTTGTTTCTTGCTGATCCAAAGACTACTCTTCAGCCTTTTGGTGTCAGAGATATTGGGAACTGTCGATGCTGGAGAATCCAAGATAACAAAGTGTGGAGCTGGATGAACACAGCAGGCCAAGCAGCATCTCAGGAGCACAAAAGCTGACGTTTCGGGCCTAGACCCTTCATCAGAAAAGGGGGATGGGGAGAGGGTTCTGAAATAAATAGGGAGAGAGAGGGAGGCGGATCGAAGATGGGGAGAGGAAAAGGTAGCTCAGCCTTTTTACTGAGTGCTTCCACTGGTTTGAAGAGGCACAGGGAGGTTGGTTCACTTGTGGACAGTCTCTGATCTATCCAACTCAAGATCAGAACTCGCTGAAGGAATGTTTGCTCACGGCTCACTGCAGACAGCCCTTTGTGGTAAAGAATCCTGTAGATTCATGACCCTCTGAGAGAGGAAGTTCCTCCTCATTACTGCCTTAAATGTGCGACCCCCTATACTGAGATGATACCCTCTAGTCCTGACTATAACCTGGTGTAACCCTAGTCCAACACTGGCATCTCCACATTATAATCAGTAAAGGAATTGAGGGTGATGGGGAAAAGGCAGGGAAGTAGAGTTGAGAATGGTCAGATCAGCCGTGATCTTGGTAAATGGGAGAGCAGACTCAGCAGGCTGAATGGCCTACCCCTGCTCCTACATCTATGATGCCATGGTTTCACAGGAGCCCTGTGATGGGAAGGCCCTGGAATATAAAGATCACACATGTGGAAATGCAGAATGGCAAATGCAGAATTGTTCCCTTCTCCATAGAAACCATTTTTTTTGGTTCAACGTTCTACGGGATGCCATATAAATTTGACCGAACACTTACTATAGGGCCTATTTCTAAAATACAGGTGGTCTAACAGCTAATCTGTGCACAGCAAGCTCGTATAAAGAGCAAAGAACAGAATCTCTGAGTTTTAGGATACTGGCCACGGCAGAAGGGAGAACTCCACCAGCTCTACAGAACAGTAGTGGGAGCCTTCACTCCTGCCTGAGATGTATAGGTTTGTTGGTTTATCCTAAAGATGGCAGTTGGACAGGGTAGTGAAGGAGGCATTTGGTACACTGGCCTTTATTGGTCAGCGCACGGAGTATGGGAGTTGGGAGGGTCATGTTGTTGCTGTACAGGACATTAGTTAGGGCCACTTTTGGAATACTGCGTTCAATTCTGGTTTCCCTGCTACAGGAAGGATGTTGTGAAACTTGAAAGGGTTCAGAAAAGATTTACAAGGACGTTGCCAGGGTTGGAGGGTTTGAGCTACAGGGAGAGGCTGAATAGGCTGGGGCTATTTTCCCTGGAGTGTCAGAGGCTAAGGGGCGATCTTATCGAGGTTTATAAAATCATGAGGGGCATGGATAGGGTGAATAGACAAGGTCTTTTCTCCAGGGTGGGGGGAGGCCAAAACCAGGGGAATGGATTTAAGGTGAGAGGAGAAAGATTTAGAAGGGACCTGAGGGGCAATTTTTTCACGCAGAGGGTGGTGCCGTGTATGCAGTGAGCTGCCAGAGGAGGTGGTAGAGGCTGGTTTCAGCCTGAAACACTGACTTTCCTGCTCCTTGGATGCTGTCTGGCCTGCTGTGCTTTTCCAGCCTCGCACCCATTGATACTGGTGGAGGCTGGCATATGAGTAGGAAGGGTACAGAGGGGAATGGACCAAATGCTGGCAAATGGGGCCAGATTAATTTAGCGAATCTGGTCGGCTTGGGCAAGCTAGACCGAAGAGCCTGATTCCATGCTGCACATCTCTATGACTCTAGGGCTTTCTTGTGCAGTGGGATGTGACAATTCTCAGCAAGGGTGGGATTTGAACCAGGAATGCAGAGGCAAGTTGCTTTCAGATGTGTCAAAGGCTGCTCATGCCATTCAGGTTTCAGGGTGTGGTAGGAGAACAGGTGAATGTGAGGGCTGTGCTTCCTCAGCATCAGAATCATTGCCTTCTGCTGAGGCAAACAGGGTCAAAGTTCAACAACATCTCCACCACTACTGGCCGTCTGCCAGTTCCCGTCTCTCTCAGTATTACAGAAACTGCACAGCCTGTCACGTTCAGCAAATTTTATAATTTAACAGAAAGAAAATGTCAGTATTCTGGTCACTGGACCCAGAGAGGAGAAATCAGGGCAGGCTTAATGAGGGCAAAGCAGAAGAAGGAGGTGGGCTTCGATGATCAGTGTTACCGATGACAGTGTAGCTGGGAGACTGGTGCAGAGGAGACAAACTTGACAGTAAGACCATGAGCGGAGATAATGGGAACTGATGAAGGGTCTAGGCCCGAAACGTCAGCTTTTGTGCTCCTGAGATGCTGCTGGGCCGGCTGTGTTCATCCAGCTTCACACTTTGTTATTATGTAAGACCACGAGCCACAGGAGTAGAAGTAGGCCATTCAGCCCATCAAGCCTACTCTGCCATTTACTGAGATTGCGGCTGATCTGATGACCCCTTCACTGCACCTTCCTTGCCTTTTCCCTATAGCCCTCGATTCCCACAAGTAAGCAGACCTCTTGCCACACACAGCTACAAGCAGCTGTGGCAATGTGAAAAAAAAACTAAAACAGCCCTCATTAAAAACAGAAAGCATTTGTCTTTCCATTAAGAACACCACTGCACTGCCCCTAATTTACAATGGTCCCAATCTTCCTGAGATTCAATGAGCCAGTGACAGGAGGAACTGCAGATGCTGGAGAATCTGAGACAACAAGGTGTGGAGCTGGATGAACACAACAGGCCAAGGACCAACAGAGGAGCAGGGAAGCTGATGTTTCGTGTCTAGACTCTTCTTCAGAAAACCCATTTGTGAAGAAGGGTCTAGGCCCAAAACGTCAGTCTTCCTGCTCCTCTGATGCTGCTTGGCCTGCTGTGTTCATCCAGCATCTGCAGTTCCTCCTGTCACTGGTTCATTGATGTCGTTTCAGGAAGTAAATCTGCTGTCCTTACCTGGTCTGGCCTACATATGATTCCACACCCACAACAGTGTGATTGACTCTGAACTGCCCTCTGGATAATTAGGGATTGGCATTAAACGCTGACCTAGCCAGCGATGCTCACATCCTGTGTACAAATGAGAAAAGGGCGAGAAAAGGCCTGTCTTATGAGGAGAGAGTAAGCAGTTTCAGCCTACACTCAGTACAGTTTAGAAAAATGAGAGAGGAGATTCACTCCCCCAAACTAAACACAACTCAAGTGGCATGTATATAAGATGCTGAAGGCGAATGATACAGTAGACATAGAAAGGAGTTTCCCCTTTAGGGGCAATGTGGAACAAGAGGTTATAGTTTTAGGATAACAGGCGGCAGATTTAAAACAGAGATGAGGAAAAGTGACTTCTCTCAAAGGCCCATGAATCTGCGGAATTCACTCCCCCACAGTGCGGTGGATGCTGGGATATTGAGTAACTTTAAGGGAGAAGATGAGGTAACAAGGTGCAGAGCTGGATGAACACAGCAGGCCAAGCAGCATCAGAGGAGCAGGAAAGCTGACGTTCTGGGTCGAGGCATTTCTTCAGAAAAAGAAGGAGAAGGACAGGTTCTTAATTAGCGATGGGCTGGAAGGTTATGGACAGCGGGCAATGAGAATGGCTGAGTGGAGATCAGCCATGATCGTATCAAATGGTGGAGCAGGCTCGAGGGGCTGAGTGGCTGACGGCTGTTACTAATTAGTACATTAACACAGAGATTGCTGAGACAAGGTCTGCCTTCACCATCATTTAATGGCTAACCGGGGAGAGCAAATAGGGGTAAACGTGTGCTTGCTTCATCAACATTAGCCTCCCTGGGAAAATGGAAGCAAAGGTCATGATTAATAACAAATTGACTACAGACCACACAGAAGGAACGAACAGTTGGCCTTGGTGAACGACTGCTAATTGCATGATCCTTCCAGGGGTCTTGCTGCTCCTAATTTGTCTGCATTGAGGTATGCCTTCAGGAGTCATATCTCTGCATTTGTCACGCTTGTATATGATCACAATCACCTTCTCGTTCACATAAAGCAGAGTGCAGCCAGGAAACCACTGACATGGCGATGAGACAGGCAGCTACATGGGAACAGGCGCTGAGCTAATGAGATCTTACTGCTCTTAGCATTACCTCTCAGCAGAGCAGTGTGGATGGATAGGTACAGCCTTGACTCGGTGGAGAGAAGCTGAGGGTGGAGCTTGAAGCCACAAACTTCAAACTCAGACGCAACACAGCGCACTACGCTCTGAGCCAGCATGGGGGAACAAAGTTGCACAGGGGTATCTCAAGTCAAGATAAGCTGCCTCATAAACACAGGTGGGAGCTGAATCTTACGCTCTTTCAGTGGCCCAGTTGTGTTGCGTTTGGTGGAATCTTTCTCACCATGAGGTTGGGTGAGTTTTCTTGCCACCTGGTACCAAGTAATTGGTGCTCGAGACCCCGTGTCCCACACCATCTCATCGTGCGCCGTTCCCAAAGCGACCCACCGCTCGCCAATTTCCCGGAACTGACCAGCATCCCCGGCAGCTGGCGCCATCTTTCAATGGCCACCATGGACTCGGACAAATTCCATTAACCTGGAGCTGCCCTGCATGGTTCCTGATGTTCCCACTGGATGTGAGGCAAGCAGGGGAAATGGGTACCCCACTTTGTGGGCAGGGACCTAGAGCGGTGTGAGACAGCCCCTTTCCCCAGACACCAGGCCCAACCCAGCCTGGTGTGAGGGTGCCCCCGGGTTAGTGCAGTCTCAGTGTTGGGAGGAATGTGCTACAAGAAGATGGTCAATGTCCTTCTCCAATCCACCAGTGTAAGTGCCACCACCTCCTTTCCAATATCACACACTCACTCTATCCCTGTGACCTCTCCCGCCTCACACTGAGGGTCACGTTCCATCACTCTCCCTGTCACCTCACTCACCCTCACCAACCCTGAATGCCCTCTCATTTGCTCAGGACACCTCCTGACCTGTGCTAACCCATTTCACCTTCCATAATACCTGCGCCCACCCTTCCAGGAGAAATAAACAGCTCGCACTGGGTGGGGGACTGTCCATCTTCTCTATAAGCAGACAATCCAGACTCTGGTCATCCTAAGCAAGAGGCTGCCCTTGACTTATTGTGCCACTACAGGCCATTCAGCCCACTGGGGCTGCACTAGCCCTCTGTAGGGCATCCCACCAATGCTATCCCCGTAACCCCGCTAACACACTTAACCTGCATATCCTTAGACTATGGGAGGAAACCGGAGCAAACCCACGCAGACACGGGGAGAACGTGCAAACTCCACACAGACAGTCACCCAAGGGTGGGATCAAACCCGGGTCCCTGCTGCTGTGAGGCTGCAGTGCTAACCATTGAGCCACCGTGCCGCCCCTCATCTCCCTGGTGACTATTGTGGCAAGCCTCCTGGCTTTATGTCAAGGCATAATGGCTAACATGACCTTTGCTTCCATTTTCCCAGGGAGGCTAATGTTGATGAAGCAAGCACACGTTTACCCCTGTCTGCTCTCCCCGGTTAGCCATTAAATGATGGTGAAGGCAGACCTTGTCTCAGCAATCTCTGTGTTAATGTACTAATTAGTAACAGCCGTCGAGCCTGCTCCACCATTTGATACAATCATGGCTGACCTCAACTCAGACATTCTCAAGGTAACATGAGCTTGGTATCTCTGGCCGAGGAAGCAATGCACAAGAAGGCAAGATGAGGCAATACAAGGCAGGGCAGGGATGCAGCAAGCATTTGAGTAGATTCAGAGCGAGTGACGCTATGACAACAAGTGAAGACCCTAAAGGTATAGCGCGGTCCAGTCCAGGAGCTGGGGAGGTACCCCTAAATGCACTGTGTCCTTGCTGCAGCACTGCATTGCTGGTTTCGATGCACATGAGGCGCAGCATCGAACTCCAGAAGTGTCCTGTAAGTGGATCAGTCATGTGCTCTGGTGGTTGGCACACGTCAGATGCCAATGTCCGTGGATGTGGGTGGTGCCTGTGAAGGATACTCTGAGATCATGGTGCTCTGTGCCCAACATTAAGGCCTTTTGGAGCAAGCGTGGCAAACTTGCAAATGAGCCCACACTGTTTCCATGCCGGGCTGCCCTGGCGGTGGGTTTGTACAGATCACAACCCACGCTCAGTTAACAAGGCATTTAACAAGCGAAAGTGAGCATCCATGGAGAAGTTGCCACTGCCTAGCGAGAATCTCACCGCCCTGCTCGAGAAAAAGGAGCAAGATGTGGTGAGATCAGGTCGGTATTGACATGGGGGTCTCGCCAAACATCTCAATAGAGTCTATCATCATCCCATCAGGGCCAGTATCATTCAGGGCCCAGTGAGATTCCACCCATTGACTCCAAAACATTGACCAGGCAGAAGCTGACTGGCTCAAATGTTAATAAAATGTGAGGCTGGATGAACACAGCAGGCCAAGCAGCATCTCAGGAGCACAAAAGCTGACGTTTCGGGCCTAGACCCTTCATCAGAGATTTCAAAGTCTCTGTGATGCCTCTCTGATGAAGGGTCTAGGCCCGAAACGTCAGCTTTTGTGCTCCTGAGATGCTGCTTGGCCTGCTGTGTTCATCCAGCCTCACATTTTATTATCTTGGAATCTCCAGCATCTGCAGTTCCCATTATCTCTGGCTCAAATGTTAGCGCATTGACAAGGGGTAACGCCCCTCTGACAGCCATTCCTGCCAGTCTGGATAAACAACTACAAGTAATTGCCTCAGCAAACGAAGAACAGGTCCAGCAAGGCTCGCAACCACAGGATGAGAATCAGCCCTGGCAGGTTTTGGGAACCATCGAGTTGCCAGTAAGATATCACTGCTGGGTCTCCAGGGAATCACTCTGGGGTAAACACCCAGCTTCGAACTCATCAACAAGCCATCACTAATTTGCAATGATTGCTGCCATTTGTCAAAGCGTGGTAATGTGTGAAGGAAACAACTGAAATACTTTCCAAACACATGTGACAATGCTTATTGACAACAGCACAATGGAGTGTTTGGAGTGAGTTACGGTGATGATGTAAACGGGAGAATCAGGTTACACTGTTAAACTCTCCACCAGCCATTTGATTCTTCATACTGTGTACTCTAGTTTTTGTTTCAATAGGGTAAGGCACAGATCATTAAAGGTGGCAGGACAGGTGGAGACAGCAGTTAATAGAATAGGATAGTATGGAAACAAGCCATTCAGCCCATCAAATATACACTAACTCTCAGAAAAGCACCCCACCCAGACTCATACCCTTACCCTCTCATCCTGCATGGCCAATCCACCTAACTGCACACTACAGCCAATTTAGCAGGGCCAATCCATCGAACCGGCATATCTTTGGACTGTGGGAGGAAACCAGAGGAAACCCACGCAGACATGGGGAGAAGATCGAAACTCCGCACAGACAGCGGCCCGAGGCTGGCCCTGAGTCCATGGACTTGTGAGGCACAGTGTTAACCACCGAGCCACCGTGCCGCTCCCATCAGACAATTTACCTTAAAGTTTGTGAAATTCAATCTAAATATCAATTTCAAACTTTGAAATATTTAGGGGTCATGTTAATTGCTGGATTTATGAAAAACAGGTGACTTGCTAATTCCAAAATCAGTAAAATGATTAAAGCAGACGATGTGGAGGTGCCGGTGTGGGGCTGGGGTGGACAAAGTCAGAAGTCACACGACACCAGGCTATAGTCCCTCTCTGATGAAGGGTCTAGGCCCGAAACGTCAGCTTTTGTGCTCCTGAGATGCTGCTTGGCCTGCTGTGTTCATCCAGCTCCACACTTTGTTATCTTGGATTCTCCAGCATCTGCAGTTCCCATTATCTCTGACCAGGTTATAATCCGACAGGTTTGTTTGAAATCACAAGCTTTTGGAGCAGCGCTTGTGATTTCAAATAAACCGGTTGGACTATAACCTGGTGTGGTGTGCCCTCTGAATAGAGCACACACTATTCTTGGCTTTATTAATAGGGCCCTGGAAGACAGCTGCAAGGAGATGATGTTGGCTCTGTACATGACACTTGTTAGACCTCAGACACAAAAGCAGGAATTGCTGGAAAAGCCTGTGCAGGTCTGGCAGCATCTGTGGAGAGAAATCAGGTTAACTTGTCAGGTCACGTGACCCTTCCTCAGAACACTCCACCCGAAATGTCAACTCTGATTTCTCTCCACAGATGCTGCCAGACTTGCTGAGCTCTTCCCACAACCTCTGTTTCTGCTTTTGCTTTACAGTATCTGCAGTTCTTTTGATTTTTATTTTGCTAGACCTCAGCTGGAATGCTGAGCCCAATTGTGGGCAGCACATTGTAGGAAAGATGTGGATGCATTGCAGATTGTGTGCAGAAGCGACTTATAAGTATGGTTCCAGGAATGAAGCTTAAATCCACTCTCGGGGAGCCTCACTCTGCACTGCAAATATGCTGTGCCTCACCTCGAGGTGCTTAATGCTTCTGTTGCTGACTGGAAATAGGAATGAGTGGCAATGCTCAGTTCCAGCAATCCTTACCTTGGCAAGCCCAACATTTCACTAGTTGGAGACAGTAGGAACTGCAGATGCTGGAGAATCTGAGATAACAAGGTGTGGAGCTGGATGAACACGGCAGGCCTAGCAGCATCAGAGGAGCAGGAAGGCTGACGTTTTGGGCCTAGACCCTTCTTCACAAATGCAAGGGTCTAGGCACGAAACATCAGCTTTCCTGCTCCCCTGATGCTGCTTGGCCTGCTGTGTTCATCCAGCTCCACACCTTGTTATCTCACTAGTTGCAGTAGGTTTTCTTTACATTACTCACTTCCTGTAGTCGATAAATACACATACGCTAATGCAACTCCAACTGAGCGATGACATGTCATTCAGAAAAGACTTCCTTGCCATTAATCCAGGGCTAAATTATGAGCCAGTGATTAAACAGCAGTGTGCACAGAAATGTGTAGATACTGTTTAATACTCCTCAGGCCTTCAGGTGCCTCAGCAATAGCTATTCAGGCTGCAGCATGTGCAATGTTAAATATAATAGCTGAAATAGACCATTCGGTCCATCAAGCCTCCTCTAACACTGAATGGCTGATCTGATAATCCTCAATTCCGCCTTCCTGCCTTTTCCACGTAGCCCTTGATCCCCTTATTGATGAAAAAGATCTCTCTATCTCAGCCTTGATTATACTGAATAACGCTCCGGGGAGGCGATGGCCGAGCGGTAATATCGTGGGCTGTTTATCCAGTGACCGAGATAACATTCTGGGGACCTGGGTTCAAACCCTGCTGTGGCAGACAGTGGAATTTGAATTCAATGAATGCCTGGAATTAAGGGTCTAATGATAGTTGTGAATCTATTGTGGATTGTTGGGTAAAAACCCACCTGGTTCACTACTGTCCTTTAGAAAAGGAAGCTGCCATCCTTACCTGGTCTGGCCTACATGTGACTCCAGACCCACAGCGATGTGGTTGACTCAACTGCTCTCTGGGCAATAAATGTTACCTCATCAGTGATGCCCTCATCCCGTGAATGAATAAGGGACCTCTAGAGCCCTCTGTGATGAAGAAATCCATACATTCACTCCCCTCTGACAGAAAAAAGTTCCTCCTCACTTCTCTCTTATAACTGCAACACCTTATTCTGAGGTGATGCCCTCTGATCCTAGACTGTCCAATGAGGGGAGTCAAACTCCCCACATCTACCCTATCTAGTACACGCATTACCTCGTATGCTTCAGAAATGTTGCCTCTCGTTCTTGTAAACAATGAGTACAAACCCAATCCACTCAAACTCTCCTCATCAGATAGTCTTTCCATAGTGGGATCAGCTGAGTAAACCTCCTCTGGAATGCCCCCAGTGTTGGCCTTTCATTCCTTGGATAAGGGACCAAAACTGTTCCTGGTATTCCAGCCGTGGTCTAGCTAATTCTTTGTACAGTTTCAACAAAGCCGCTCAGCTTTAATACTCCATTCCCTTCGAAGCTCTGACCCTAGGCTTTTCCTGTGGTGTCAGTAACCTGTAATGACTCAGCAGACTACAGGCATTAGACGAGGTTAGTTTTAGCCGAACAAGCCTATCTTTACACTCCATTCATTTTAAAGTAAACGTTCCCTCAGCCCTGCGCTGGCGAGGTGGTTTGGAGCATGGTATTCTGCAAACACTCAGGCCCCCTGCACAATGTCACTGAAAACACAAACCCTCTGGTCTACTGCATGTCCCCCTGAAACCAAACACATGCCTCTTGGATATCTCCTACTTATGAGTGCAGCATCCAAACTCTATTCTACAAACCTTCAGATGCACCAACTCTCCACCTGTCCTTTACCTCCCTCTGTCACCTTCAAAATCTCCCTCAAAGCAATCACTTTCTCTGTGGTGCCTCTCTCGGGTCCTGCTCAGTCCCCCATTGAGTATAGGAGTTGGGAGGTAACATTGCACTGTTCAGACACTTTTGGAGTATTGTGTGCAATTCTGGTCTTCCTGCAAGAGGAAGGATGTTGTTAAACTTGATTAGATTAGAGATTAGATTGCCTTCAGTGTGGAAACAGGCCCTTCGGCCCAACAAGTCCACACCGCCCCTTGAAGCATCCCACCCAGACCCACCCCCCTATAACCCACACACCCCTGAACACTACGGGCAATTTAGCATGGCCAATCCACCTAACCTGCAGATCTTTGGACTGTGGGAGGAAACCGGAGCACCCAGAGGAAACCCACACAGACACGGGGAGAACGTGCAAACTCCACATAGGCAGTCACCCGAGGCTGGAATCGAACCCGGGTCCCTGGTGCTGTGAGGCTGCAGCGCTAACCACGGAGCCACCGTGCTGCCCCAACTTGAAAGGATTCAGAAAAGATTTACAAGGGTTTTGCCAGGGTTGGAGGGTTTGAGCTATAGGGAGAGGCTGAATAGGCTGGGGCTATTTTCCCTGGAGCATCAGAGGCTGTGGGGTGACCTTATAGAGGTTCATAAAATCATGAGGGGCATGGATAGGGTGAATAGACAAGGTCTTTTCCCTGGGATAAGGGGGACGTCCAAAACTAATAGGTTCAAGATGAGAGAGGAAAGATATAAAAGGGACTTAAGAGGAAGAACAGGTTAGGGAGGCGGGGACGAGCTGGGCTGGTTTTGGGATGTGGTGGAGGAAGGGGAGATTTTGAAGCTGGTGAAGTCCACATTGATACCATTGGGCTGCAGGGTTCCCAAGCGGAATATGAGTTGCTGTTCCTGCCATCTTCGGGTGACATCGTCCCCGCCTCCCTAATCTGTTCTTCCTCTCACCTAACGCCCCCCCACCTCAAGCTGCACCTCCGTTTCCTACCTACTAACCTCATCCCCACCCCTTGACCTGTCCGTCCTCCCTGGGCTGACCTATCCCCTCCCCACCTATACCGGCTCCATCCACGTCCCTTTAACTTGTCTGTCTCTTCTCTATCCATCGTCAATCCGCCTCCCCCTCTCTCCCTATTTATTCCAGTTCCCTCTCCACATCCCCCTTTTCTGAAGAAGGGTCTAGGCCCGAAACATCAGCTTTTGTGCTCCTGAGATGCTGCTTGGCCTGCTGTGTTCATCCAGCCCCACACTTTGTTAACCAGGAATCCTCTCAACGTCTTTAAAGTTGCAAATTGGACTGTATCCATTGATTTGTCTGCTCCCCCAGACACCATGACTCGAGAACACAGCCTCAGAGTGAAGGGGCAACCCTTTAGAACCAAGAGGAGGAGGAATTTCTTCAGCCGGAGGGTGGTGCCTCTGTGAAACTCAATGTCGCAGAGGGCTTGTGGACTATTGAGTGTATCTAATGCAGAGATAGATAGGTTCTTGCTTGGTGAGGGGACTAAGGGCCCGTGGGAGAAAGCAAGAGAATGGAGTTGAGAAACACATCTGCCATGATCAGATGGGTGCAGCAGACTTAATGGGCCAAATGGCCTAAATCTGCTCCTTTGTCTTGCGGTCTTATGGACTCTTCTTCAGATTTAACACAATGCTGGTTTTCCGATTCTGAAGAACATCCAAAATTTGAAGCTTTGGTGCTGTTTCTGTCTCCACAGATGCTGCCAGACTGTCACAGTGTTTGCAGCACACTCCGGTTTCTGGCTTGCATCGATGCCACTCAGGTTTACAGACTGAGTGGAAAAGGCACATTCTCTCGTGTGTTTTTGCATAGAACTGACTCCCTGAAATGTATTTTGGGGTCCCCAACGTCGTCATTTTCGATGGGGAGGGGCAGTGGGGGGTGTTTATTCTGCGCACTCAGCGAAAACAATGGTCTTTAGTGTCTTAGTCTCCCAATTCACAGTGCCTGAGGTAGAATCTCGATAACTGGAAATGGAACTCCCTGTAGGAACGCTGTAGGCAAATCTCCTCATCAAACACACCCAAGCTGTTTGAAAAGTCATCTTTCTTTATTGCTCACCATCAAAGTGATTAATTAATTTACAGCTGAACAAAGTAACATTCTTAAATTTAAACACGTTGATTGAGGTGTTTCATCCACAAGTAAGATTGAAACTTTCCAGGGCTGCCCTGGAGCGTCTTGGAATTTTAAAAACAAGGAGGATTAAAAAGATCAGGCATTTTACAAAAACGTATTTGAACAGTTTTGTCCAAACTGTGACTAAAACCCCTCCAGCAAAGACTTTCCTAAGTTTATGGTGCTGCACAGGCACATTTTTAATCAGGAAGGATATCGAGGATTAAGGGGAAAAGGCAGGAAAGTGGAGTTGAGGGTGAAGGAATCAGCCACGAACTCACTGAATTATGAAGCAGACTCTAACAATTCAGATTGGTTTCACGGGTCAGCTCAACATCAAGGGCCGAAGGGCCTGTACTGCACTGTAATGTTCTATATATATCGAAAATCCAAGGAACTGTGGATGATTGGAATCCGAAACAGTAACAAAAATTACTGGAGAAAGTCGGCAACAGTGGAGAGAGAAAACAGATTCAATGTTTCAGGTCCAGTGCGGTTGTCCCAGATGCAGCAGACTCAATGGGCCGAATGGCCTGCCTTGAGCCCTACGTCATACAGTCTTATAATAATTCAAGGTGTCGCTACTTAACAATCATTAGAAGTGTCAGCGAATGGAATCAAATGGCTGATTAATGGGCAATCAGCATTTGATGGACTGAAGCGTTTCTAATTGGCGTGGGAAGGTGGTGAAGATGCATGTGCCGGCTTGGTTGGTGTTGGGGAGCATGGGGGGTGCGGTGTTGGCAATTGGAGGCAGGACATCAAAAAACCTTCAGGAATTCCCTCTGAAATCACTCTTCAGAGGCTAGCATCCCATCATCAATCACCCTTTACTTACAAAATGCCTAGCCTTTGACAATAGCATTGAGTCAGGGTCCAATATCTCGGACACCCACTCTTTTATGTCAGCCAGGGCTCCCTGATGGGACCTGACCAATCTCTCTCACAGCATGTTGTTCTAGTTAATTCATCCTGCAGATCTCCTGGACTGTGGGCATTATACTGGGATCGCACACGCCTTGTCTTTAATGCACCGCAACTGTATAGGAAGGTGGAGAATCACAATCTGCACTCGTTCCACACACAGGACAAGGCGAAGTCCAAAGTTTTATTTGTTCACCGTTGAACACACAGGAGAGGGCTGTGCAAACCCTGTTAACGGCTAACACTGGGAAAAGTCCAGCAGCACTGATCGCAAAACCAACCAACAAAAACAGAAGCTGCTGGAAAAGCTCAGCAGGTCCAGCAGCATCTGTGGAGTGAAATCAGAGTTAACGTTTCAGGTCCAGTGACCCTTCCTCAGAACAGTCCACAAATCTAAAATCATTCTGCCTGGGACTCTCAAGAAGGTTACATTCTGAAAATTGAGTACCTATCTATTTATATCAGTGCGAGCCCCTGTGAAGTTGTGAATCCCTGGCTAATTTAAAAAGGAGTTATGCAAGATTTTAATAGCTTGGGATATTTAAAGGGTCATTGTTTCACAAGTTACTGAGCAAATTTGTGCAGTGATACAATGTGTGTTGCATGACAGCGTCACGTGTTGTCAATATCCTGCTGTCAGCTTTTTCAGCTTTTAGTGCGTGTTAGCTAGGCTCAAGTGCTAACACCTCTCACCTCCAAATCTGGTGGTTTCAATGCTCCAGCCCTGCTCGAGGACCTGACCAAATATCAAAGCAAAACATCGAGCTGCCGATGCGAAAGGTCGCAAACATAAACAGAAATTGCTGGAGACACTCAGCAGGACAGTCAGCATCTGTGGAGAGAGCACCAGAGCTAATGTTCTGAGTGTCACTGGACTGGAAGCATTAACACTGTCTTTCTCTGAACAGATGCCACCAGACCTGCTGAGTTTCTCCAGCAATTTCTGTTTTCCTTCAAGGCAATGTTGAAGGATGTGGCAAAGTGATCCCTGCATGAAGACATTTCAAACACCCCTCCCAGGTCTCCTGTGGCACAATCTCGATAAGAAGGGGAGTTCTCCCTGGGGAGCTGAACAAATCAGTACCCTTGGACCAACTTTGCAAAGATAGATGCCCTGCTTTTCATCAGGTGGGAGCTCGCTGGTACACCAGTTTGAAACAGCACAGTGACCACACTGTGTCGGGTGGACAGCACTTTGGGGCATCAGAGGAAAGCTCTGAAGGTGCTACAGAAATGCAAGTTTTCTCTTCTGGTTCCTATTGGGACATTTCAATTTCTTGTCTCTGAACTACCGAGCAGACGAATTGGTGAATCCTTTCTCTGCCGTTATAAGTGACCAGAGGGCAGTGTGAAATCACCACAGACACAGATCACTATTACACCCCAGCACACACTCACACACTTGCCGCGAACCCCACTACACCCCAACACACACACACACACACACACACACACACACACACACACACTCCCCGCATACACCGCTACACCCCAACACACACTCACCGCATACACCGCTACACCCCAACACACACTCACACACTCCCCGCGAACCCCACTACACCCCAACACACACTCACACCCTCCCCGCATACACCACTACACTCCAACACACACACACACACACACATACACTCACCGCGTACACCGCTACACCCCAACACACACTCACACACTCCCCGCGAACCCCACTACACCCCAACACACACACACACACACACTCCCCGCGTACACCGTTACACCCCAACACACACTCACCGCGTACACCGCTACACCCCAACACACACTCACACACTCCCTGCGTACACCACTCCACCCCAACACACACACACACACTCCCTGCGTACACCACTCCACCCCAACACACACACACACACTCCCTGCGTACACCACTCCACCCCAACACACACACACACACACACACACACACACTCCCCACGTACACCGCTACACCCCAACACACACTCCCTGCGTACACCGCTACACCCCAACACACACACACACACACACACACACACACACACTTCCCGCGTACACTACACCCCAACACACTCACACACTCCCCGCGTACACCACTCCACCCCAACACACACTCACACACTCCCTGCATACACCACTCCACCCCAACACACACACACACACACACATACCCCGCGTACACCCCAACACACACTCCCCGCGTACACCGCTACACCCCAACACACACACACACACTCCCTGCGTACACTCCACCCCAACACACACTCACACACTCCCTGTGTACACCACTCCACCACAACACACACTCACACACTCCCTGCGTACACCACTCCACCCCAACACACACAAACACTCTCCCCGCGTAGACCGCTACACCCCAACACACACAAACACTCTCCCCGCGTAGACCGCTACACCCCAACACACACTCCCCGCGTACACCACTCCACCCCAACACACACTCCCCGCGTACACCGCTACACCCCAACACACACTCACCGCGTACACCGCTACACCCCAACACACACTCACCGCGTACACCGCTACACCCCAACACACACACACACACACACACACACTTCCCGCGTACACTACACCCCAACACACTCACACACTCCCCGCCTACACTGCTACACCCCAACTCACACTCACCGCGTACACTGCTACACCCCAACACACACACACACACTTCCCGCGTACACTACACCCCAACACACTCACACACTCCCCGCCTCACACTCACCGCGTACACTGCTACACCCCAACACACACTCACACACTCCCCGCGTACACCACTCCACCCCAACACTCACACACTCCCCGCGTACACCACTCCACCCCAACACACACACACTCCCCGCTTACACCGCTGCACCCCAACACGCACTCACACACTCCCCATGTACACCACTGCACCCCAAAACACACACACACTCCCCGCGAACACCGCTACACCCCAACACACACACACACACACACACACACACACCCCCCATATGGTCTGCTAACCCCACCCATAAAACGACAAACACACAAATGAATGCGCACTAAGTTTAAAGGCACCAGCTCTGCCTTTCCCATGCTGTGTCGCCCGTCATTCCCTCTCTGGTCTTTCTGCGTGAAAGCAAATCTCTCAAACAGGTCGCTCCCTTTCTGCTCACCCCTGAAGCATTGTCCCAAAATCCCTCTGAATGATAACATGAAATTCCGATCTCTCAGCCAATGTACACAATGCAGCAAACCTGTCGCTGTCTATAATTTGAATTTACGAAGCTCTCAAACGAATAACATTCTCGTTTACATCAATGCCAGCTCCAAGCCACGACTAATATTGCCCTAGGGAGTGCTGATGTGAATAAGATGAAATTATAACAACTCATCACTAATGACTGATGGTTTTATTGCACGTTCAAGGTCACTTTACCATTCCCAAGAGGCAGACAGATTGAAAACTGCCAATATATTTGTATTGTTATAGCCTGGTTATATTAAACCTTATCATAAACTTACAAGTGCTTTTGGCCACCTCAACTTGAGTGAAAACCGAAAGAACTGCTGATGCTGTAAACCTGGAACACAAACTGAAGTTGCTGGAAAAGCTCAGCAGGTTTGGCAGCATCTGTGAAGGAAAAATTCAGAGTTAACATTTTGGGTCTGGTGACCCTTCCTCAGAACTGTTCTGAGGAAGGGTCACCGAGTGCGAAACATTAACTCTGATTTTTTGTCTTCACAGATGTTGCCAGACCTGCTGAGCTTTTCCAGCAACTTCAGTGTGTGTTCCAGTTGAATACAGTTGTCCTGAGTACAGTTTGTGACAGAGGGGCCATGGTGGAGACTGGTACCTGTATGTAGATTGAAGGCAGGACCCTGGAGCGCAGGGCTGTGACAGAGACAATGAGGCTGTAACGTACAGGACCTGAGGAAGGCTGCACCGCAGTTAGAGAGTGAGCGTCCTGAGTTATAATCATGATTCCGAGCCAGGAGATCGTCCATTCAAGTCTCACGTCAGTTCTAGAGCAGTAAACCTGGGCAAGGACTCTGGTGTGGTATCAGGGTGTGATCTGTTGGAGATGATCTATCTTTCAGATGAAAATCAAATGGAGGCACAGTTTGCTCTTCCAAGAGCCTGTAAAAGATTCTATGGGGCAACCCGATCTGACAACTTTTTGAGACCCTGGTCAAGGCCATGGGCCAAGTGTTGGAAAGTGGGGCTAGTGATGGTGGGCTGGTGCAGACTCGATGGGCTGATGGGCATTTTCTGTGTTGCATGATTCTACAACTTCACCGAAGGTCAGTGTCTCAGACAGCATTTCGGTCCCAGAAGGCCGTACAGCTGCTCTGTCATTACTGAGAGATGACTGGTGGGTGTTTAACCTGAGGGTCACCACGCCCCAGGCCAGGAGAGAGACTGAGGAGGTGTGACCTTCATTATGACCTCAGCCAGTGGGGGGATTTATCAGAATTCATCCCTCAATCCACATCACTCAAACTGACAATCCAATTATTGCTGTTAGTGAGATTCTTATTGTACACTAAAAGACTGTTGCATTTCCTACTTGGCTACATCTCACAAGTGTTCTAGAGTCATACAGAGTTACAACATGGAAACAGACCCTTCAGTCCAACTCGTCCCTGCTGACCCGATATCCTAAATTAATCATGTCCCATTTGCCAGCATTTGGCCCATATCCCTCTAAACCCTTCCTATTCATGTACCCATCCAGAGATAATGGGAACTGCAGATGCTGGAGATTCCAAGATAATAAAATGTGAGGCTGGATGAACACAGCAGGCCAAGCAGCATCTCAGGAGCACAAAAGCTGACGTTTCGGGCCTAGACCCTTCATCAACTCTGCTGAAGGGTCTAGGCCCGAAACGTCAGCTTTTGTGCTCCTGAGATGCTGCTTGGCCTGCTGTGTTCATCCAGCCTCACATTTTATTATCATGTACCTATCCAGATGCCTTTTAAATGTTGTAATTACACCAGCCTCCACCACTTCCTCTGGCAGCCTGCCCCATTGTGTGAACAATTTGCCCCTTAGGACACTTTTAAATCTTTCCCCTCTCACCTTAAACGTAGGCCCTCCAGTTTTTGACTCCTCTACCCTGTGGGAAAATCCATAATTATTCACCCCATTCGTGCCCTTCATGATTTTATAAACCTCTACAAGGATCGTCCCTCATCTTCTCACCTTCCAGGGAAAATAGCCCCAGTCTATTCAGCCTCTCCCTGCAGCTCAAACCCTCCAGCCCTGGCAACATTTTTGTAAATCTTTTCTGAACCCTTTTAGGTTTTACAACAACCTTCCTATCGCAGGGAGACCAGATTTGTTCATAGTGTTCCAAAAGTGGCCTAACCAATGTCACAACATGACCTCCCAACTCCTATGCTCAATGCACTGACCAATAAGAGCATGCATGCCAAACTCCTTCTTCACTACCCTGTCTACCTGTGACTCCACTTTCAAGGAACTATGAACCTGCATTCCAAGGTTTCTTTGTTCAGCAACACTCCCCAGGACCTTACCATTAAGTGTATAAGTCCTGCCCTGATTTGCCTTTCCAAAGTGCCGCACCTCACATTTATCTAAATTAAACTCCATCTGCCACTTCTTAGTCCATTGACCCTCTGATCAAGGTCCTGTTGTACTCTGAGGTAGCCTTCTTTCATTGTCCACTACACCTCCAATTTTGGTGTCATCTGCAAACTTACTAACCATACCTCTTCTGTTCACATCCAAATCATTTATATAAAAGTGACAAAAAGCAATGGACCCAGCACCGATCCTTGTGGCGCACCACTGGTCACAGGCCTCCAGCCTGAAAAGTAACTCTCTAACCTCTACTTTATTGGAATGTAAAGTGTCAAAGGACTTCTTCAGATTGTGAAAAGGAAAGGTGCCATAAAAATGCAGGTCTGTTGCTGGAGCCTTAATGTCAACACAACAAAACTGCCGAGAGAAGAGGGCGTCACAGAAAGAACAAGAGAAATACATGAAATAACATTCAATAAAATACAAGAGCAGTTTGCTCAGTGCAGAAGCTGGGCTGATTAAATGTTGCTGTTCTTTCGGACAAGATGGGCTGCTCTGTTAGCCTTACGGTGGCTCAGTGATTAGCCCTGCTGCCTCACAGCGCCAAGGATCCAGGTTCAGTCCCACCCTCAGGTGACTGTCTGTATGGAATTTGCGCATTCTCCCTATGCCTGTGTGGGTTTCCTCCCACAGTCCAAAAATGCGCAGGTTAGGTGGATTGGCCATGGGAAATGAAGGGTTACAGGGATAGGGTTAAGGGGATTTGGTCTGAGTGGGCTGCTTTTTTGGAGGGTTGGTGTGGACTCGATGGGTTGAATGGCCTGCTTCCACATTGTAGTGATTCTATGATTTGCTGTGGGGACGCGCACACTGCTTGATAGGGAGGGAATTTCACCCAGCGACAATGAAGAAAGAGCAATATATTTCCAAGTCAGGATGATGAGTGGCTCGGAGGGAAACTTGCATGGGATGGTGTTCCCATGTATCTGCTGCCTTTGTCCTTCCAGATGGAAGTGGCCATGGATTTGGAAGATGCTGTCAAAGGAGTCTTGGGGGGGTGTTGCTGCAGTAGATCGCACACTCTGCTGCCACCGTGCACGTCTAATGGAGGGAGTGGGTGTTTGGGGTGGTGTAGTGGGAGATTGTAACAGTGAGTACTACACTGCCCAATTAGGGGAAGCCCCTCCCAGTATTTTATCACGTCACCCTCCACCTACAGCGCATGGAGACTGCAGCTGTTCAAGAAAGCAACTGACTACCATCTTCTCAAAGGGGCAACTAGGAACAAGCAGTAAATGCTGGCTCATCCAGCGAAGTGATGAATGAATTTTTTTATAAAAAGCCTCCTTGAGAATTTTTGGTGTTAAGGAGCAATCACCTTTCAGTCATCTAAATGCTAATGAATGTAAGGTCACCCAATCTCTCCACGAAGGACTATTCCCTTTTCCAAGGGACCAGCCTAATGCACCTTCATTGCCTTCTCTCTAAGGCAATTAGCCAAGCAACCTCTCTAGTGAACCCTCCCTGCATCGCCCCTCAGGAACATTATAACCTTCCTCAGGTGCACAGGCCAGAATCACACACTAGCCCAGGTGTAGTCTCACCAAAGTCCTATATAATTACTTTACCCTTATAATCTCACACGTTTCAAATACCTAACATACTAGTTACTTGCCTAATTGCTTGTTGTGCCTGCTGGTTAAATTTCTATCATTCATGTTACCCAGGTCTCTCTGAAAACCTGCACTTTTCAAGTCTGCCAAAGGTGAAAATACAACCAGACCTGGGTGTCCTGGTGCACCAGTCACCATAACTGAGCGTACAGGAATAGCAGGTGGCGAAGGAACGCAAATGGGGTGCTGGCCTCCAAAGCGAGAGGAGCCGACAACAGGAGCAGGGAAGTCCTGCAACAGAGTGTTCGTGAAACCACACCCGGAGTATCGTGTGCAGTTTTCATCCCTCTACCTCAGCAGGAATGCTCTGTTTATGGAGGGAGTGCTACAGAGATTTACCAGGCTGATAACTGGGATAGCAGGACTCATGTCTGAAGAGAGACCGGTTCAGTTGGGACCATATTGACTTGAGTTTAGAACAATGAGAATACAGAAACTAATGAAATCCTAACAGGATTAGACAGGGTATGCATGGGAAGAATGTTCCTGATGACCAGGGAGATGAGAATCAGGGGTCACTGTCTAAGAATACAGGGAGGTCATTTAGGATGGACATGCGGAGCAATGTCTTCACCCAGAGGGTGGGGAGCCTGAGGGAATTCAGTGAAGGCCAACATGTTGAATGTTCTCAGGAAGGAGTTAGATATAGTTTTTAGTGCCAAAGGGATTGCAGGGTATGGCGAGAAAATGGAAACGGGGAATGTCTTGGATGGTCAGCCAAGATTATACCAAATGACAGATCAGGTCAAAGGACCAAATAGCCTATTCCTGTCCCTGTCCCTATTTTTCTACACTTTTGCCGAAAATCAATTTTTCTGTTCTTTTTTCTACCAGAAATACATAAGCCTTGCCATAATATATTCCACCTGCCACATTCCTGGCCCCTTAATTTACCCACCCATAACCCTGCGCAGCC
Organism: Stegostoma tigrinum; assembly: GCF_030684315.1. Taxonomy (NCBI): domain Eukaryota; kingdom Metazoa; phylum Chordata; class Chondrichthyes; order Orectolobiformes; family Stegostomatidae; genus Stegostoma; species Stegostoma tigrinum. The sequence goes on from NC_081373.1 coordinate 6,777,194, forward strand.
TCGTTAATGTGTTCCTGACAGCTAACCTCTCCTCCTCGCCCTGTGTCATCAGCAAACTTAGACAGATTTCTCATAGCTCCCCCGGCTCAGAGTTAATGACAGTTTTGATTTGCACCAGGGTGCTAAATTCTTGAGAGAGGGGTTTGCAGCAGAGTTCAGATTCTTAAGACAGAGTTTTCCGCAGAGTTCAGATCCTTGAGAGAGAGTTTTGCAGCAGAGTTCAGATTCTTTCGAAAGCAAACAAGATATCCTGTGCCACCCACATATCGAAATGTAATCATTAACCCACGCACAGGATGTGGAGTGCAGTAAACCTCACTTGAGCTGCACAGCTTTTTAAAATATTCCTTCACTCGATGTGGATTCTGTGGGCTGGGGCAGGGCGCGTATCTATTGCCCCGTCCCTAATTGCCTTCAACAAGGTACCAGTGAGCTGCCTTCCTGAACCGATGCTCCATGGGCTGTAGAGACACCCACAGAGCAATCAGGGTGAGAGTTCCAGAATTCTCACCCACTGTGAGAACACAGTAACATCGTAACATGGGCAGCATGGTGGGTCAGTGGTCAGCACCAGGGGCCCACCCTCAGGTGGGTGTGGAGTTTGCACATTCTCCCCGTGTCTGCATGGGTTCCCTCTGGGTGCTCCGCTTTCCGCCCACAGTCCAAAGATGTGCAGGGTAGGGTGGATTGGCCATGGGAAATGGCCCAGAGTCCAGAGATGTGTAGGCTAGGTGGGTTAGCCTTACTGGGAATGGGTAAGGGTGCGAGTCTGGGTGGGATGCTCCTTGGAGAGTCAGTACAAATGTCTTGGGCTGAATGGCCTGCTTCCACACTGTAGGGATTCTAGGAAAATACCAGGGTGATGTGGTCAATGATGTGTGGTGACAGAGAATAGCTAGCGTTACATACAGTTACACTTCCAGGGCTATCATTTAAATACAGCACTAAGCCTTGTACCTTCCATTTGAGCATTTAAAATACTCAATTTATTGATCCATCAAGAGCATGTAATGATGCTGTACAGCAGGGGAACTTCATTCAATCTTCAGTCTCAAATAAATCCAAATAAGAGGCCAATATCCCATAACCAAGTTATCCTTTATTTACATATGGAGTGTCCCTGACGCTGATCCAGCTCCCTCAGAGCCAGCTCAGCGTGAGCACAACCTCTGGCCCTCCTGTTTCAATCTGTCAGCTGGGGCTCCCTGATTGGGGCTGTTAGCCTGGTCTAGCCAGGGAGTGCATATTCTATGAGATCCACCAGGCTGACCTCATTACAATCACTACACAGTCCAATGTTTATTCCTCAAATTATCATTGGTCCTGTATCTCACTGATGTTTTGAGGATCTTACTGCCTCCAGATTAATTGCTAGACCATCTTGCAGACCCCTTTGGAATGTCCTGAGGTGGCAAAGGTTTTCCTTCAAAGAGTGAGGACAGGATCAATGGGCCAAATGTGCTCAGTCTGCGTTGAGTGGCTCCAACGGTGTAAAAGAAGTTTCCTTCTTTTGTGTTACAGCGTAGGGACATGCTGATGTTCAATTAATCCTAGGTCCATTCTGAGGCAACAAGGTGTGGGCTGGATGAACACAGCAGGCCAAGCAGCATCTTAGGAGCACAAAAGCTGACGTTTCAGGCCTAGATGGAAGAGTGCAGCCCCATGGTCTGGTAAAACAATGGCAGCTTTCCATTAATTACTACAATCACCTCTTTTAAATTGAGGCTTAAGGCCTACCTTTCCAACCAAGCCTTTGGTAACCTGGCTCCACATCTCCTTCAGCAGCTTGGTCACAATCAAGTTGTGATGATGTCATTCCTGAGAGCATGTTAGGCATTGTATGATATGAAAGGCCGAAGTGGTAAGAACACTTCCTCTTAAACCAGGACTAGGATCATAGTTTAAATATAAGGGGCTCTGCCTGTTTAAGGCAGAGATGAGGAAGCATTTTATTTCTCTCAGAGAGTTGAGTCATCGGAATTCCCTTCCTCAAAAGGCAGTGGATACAAAATCTTCCAACATTTTTTAACGCAGAGATAAATAGGCAGATTCTTGATGACTAAGGGGATGCGCAGACATAGAACATAGAATAGTACAACACAGTACAGGCCCTTCGGCCCAAGATATTGTGCTGAACTTTTACCCTAAACCTAAGGTCTATCTAACCTCCACCCCCACCTTATACTATCATCCATATGCCTATCCAATAGCCGCTTAAATGCCCCTATTGAAGACGACTCCACTACCCTCTCCGGCAATGCATTCCGCGCCCCAACCACTCTGAGTAAAGAACCTACCCCTGACATCTCCCCTATATCTACCTCTACTCACTTTAAAACTATGCCCCTCGTAATAGCTACCTCCACCCTAGGAAACAGTCTCTGACTATCCACTATCTATACCACTGATCATTTTGTACACCTATAGTATGTGGAGTTCAGGTTAAAGTCAGACCACCCACGACCTTATTGAATAGTGGAGCAAGCTGAAAGGGCCGAATGGCCTAGTCTGGTTCCTCCTCTGTATGATAGACCTGCCAGTTGTTGTTGTCGAAGTAACTATTTCACTGCTGACTGTGGGATCTGGCTGTTTGCAAAATGGCTAATACATCACCTACCTAAAAACAAGGAAAACATTTCCTGAGTAAAGTCACAGACGCAAAAGTCTTGTGGAAGGTTCTGCAGCATAAATAGAATGGTCCCTCAAGTTCCAGGAATCAACTCCCCAACTCTCCCTCCCCCACAGAGCCCCAGTGCCCCATCCAAATTATTGCATTGGGAAAGGGGCATAAAAAAATCCAGATAGTAGGAACTGCCAATGTTGGAGAGCCTGAGATAACAAGGTGTGGAGCTGGATGAACACAGCAGGCCAAGCAGCATCAGGGGAGCAGGAAAGCTTGGTTTTTAGTGTCCAATAAAGCCGAGTAGAATTGAGAGTTCAGGTTATGAAAAAGGGTCTAGGCCCGAAACGTCAGCCTTCCTGCTCCTCTGATGCTGCTTGGCCTGCTGTGTTCATCCAGCTCCACACGTTGTTATCTCAAAAAAATCCACAGCCTGACAGGGAAAGACAGACAAGTATGCAAATAAAAACATATACATCTGAAAAGACATAACACAGCAGCTTTGCATGCTGTAGGGAGCTTCATTCTAAAGAATAATCACTTCAAATCTGCTTCCTTTCAGACAGGCAGCACAAGAAGCCTTGCTTGGCAGACTGAGGATAGATTGCTGCATGTTTGCTCATGAATAAATCACAAATTGCAGCACCCACATTGACACCAAGGAGGTGATGAGGTTCCGACATCTGCATCGCTCCTCAGAAGCCTCGTATATATTCGCACCAACCAATGTCTGTCAGGATAATCACCGGCCTCTGCTCAGACAAGTCAGTTCCTCAGGAGGTCTGGAAATTTTCTAAACTTTCAACCAGGCAATTTGTTTTTAAAGTGATAAATTCCCCCCAATTTTTTTTTCTCTCTCTCTTCTACCTGCTGAAATGGAGACAACTCACTGCCGAAAACGTGGCTCTGAGACCACACAGTGAGTCCCCCGGCTGGCTCCTTCAGTTTGTCTGATGGACACTGCTTAAAACCGCGGGCTCTTCCATTTAACACAGGAGAAGAGCAGAACTTCTCAGAGGGGTCTTGGGAGCTGTCTGCCACAGACATTCTGGCATCAGGACTATTGTAAAGACAGAAGTGGATCGAATCCTGGCTGACAAGGGAATTAAAGGTGATCAGGGGCAGGATCAGATCAGCTCATCTTTTTGAGTGGCAGAACAGGCTGGAGGGGCCGAACGGTCTGCTATTGCCCCTAACTCATGTTCATATAAACATTAATCTACCCACAGCGATGGTTCAAGAAAGCAGCTCACCATCACCTTCTGAAGGGGCAACTAGGGACGGAGAATAAATGCTGGGCCCAGCCAGCGACGCCCACATCCCAGAAGAGAATTAAAATAAACTGTAAAATAAAGTGTGTAATGCGCTCCTGTGGAACTGATTAATAGCGTTAGAAGTGCAATGGCTGTGTGAGTTGTTGTTGCTTATAGCTCTTCGAGGAATTAAGTCAGTACCGAAAATAAAATTTGAAATTGAGCTAATATTTAACTTCTCCCAATGTTGTCTCTCGTACAAAGGTACGCTTGGGAAATATTGGCAAACCCTCACTGCAAACTGAAAATGCGATACTGACCAATTTTATTCGCAAGCTTCAGTGACTAATGGACCTTGGTTAGGCTACATTTGTGATTTGCCTGGGTCTGGAATTTTTACGTCCTTTCATGTTACATGGATATCACTGGTAAAGCTAGCAATTGATGCCTGCTCCTAAACTCCCTCGAATTAAGTAGGAGTTCAGACATCATGTTGCAGCTGTACAGGGCATTGGTTAGGCCATTTCTGGAATACTTTGCACAATTCTGGCCTCCCTGCTATAGGAAGGATGTTGTGAAACTTGAAAGAGTTCAGCAAAGATTCATAAGGATGCTGCTGGTTCCAGAGGCTTTGAGCTATAGGGAGAGGCTGAATAGGCTGGGGCTATTTTCCCTGGAGCATCAGAGGCTGAGGGGTGACCTTATAGAGGTTTATAAAATCATGAGGGGCCTGGATAGGCTAAATAGACAAGGTCTTTTCCCTGGGGGTAGGGGTAGGGCATAGGTTTAAGATGAGAGGGGAAAATTTCAAAAGAACCTGAGGGGCAACTTTTTCACACAATGAGCTGCCAGAGGAAGTGGTGGAGGCTGGTACAATTACAACATTTAACAGACATCCCGATGGGTACATGAATAGGAAGGGGTTAGTGGAATATGGGTCAAATGCTGGCAAATGGCAGTAGGTCAGATTGAGATGTCTGGTTGGTACAGATGAGTTGGACTGAAGGATAAAGTTCCATGCTCAGAGGAATGGTCACCGGGCCCGAAACATTAACTCTGATTTCTCTCCACTGATGTTGCCAGACCTGCTGAGCTTTCCCAGCAATTTCTATTTTTGTCTCTTATTACTGGGTAGGTTCAGTCCCAGACAGAAAGCAGGTTTGATAGATCAACTTAGATAGTAGGAACTGCCGATGCTGGAGAATCTGTGATAACAAGGTGTAGAGCTGGATGAACACAGCAGGCCAAGCAGCATCAGAGGAGCAGGAAAGCTGACATTTCGGGTCTGGACCCTTCTTCAAAAGAAGGTCTATTTCTAAATAAGTGTCCAGACCCATAACATCAGCTTTCCTGCTCCTCTGATGTTCCCTGGCTTGTTGTGTTCATCCAGCTCTACACCTTGTTATTTTTGATAGATCAACTTTTGTTTTTCATTGCTTTTAATAAGGCATTCTCTCATGAAAAGATAAACATGGAATGTTGCAGATTGGTTTCTAACAATAAAATAGAAGTTAATTTACCAAAAGAAACGACGATATAAATCAAATTATTTACATTTATCGCATGTTTAAAGATTTTGAAATACATTGTAAAATATAATCCCATTACAGTACTCAAACACCAGAGAGAAATTTCTCTTGATCACACATTTAATTTGACTTTGCCATAGTTTCACTTCCCTAGTTTGAGAATCTGGTAGTCTCTTCCTTGAACCTCCCCTTACAATTGAGCTTAGACCTTCTCAGCTTCAAATAACCTTATCTGTATTTTAATACTTCTGGTATTTAGCCTTTAAACTAAACTCCTTACATAGAGGTAACCCATTTCTTAGCAGTTCTAATCTCCCCTTCCTTTTTTGTAATTGTTTTAAACCTCCAGCCCAGACTTCGGCAAACCTGAAACTAAAAGCCAAAAACCTTTTTCAAGTTATCGGAACCTCCCCCAAATCAAAGTCCACGATTAGTCTGTGATTTCCTACACTAATGCATAACTGTTTACTTTGTTTGGTCATAAAATCTCTCCTAATGAAAAAAAATCCATTAACTACCATGAACTACCTCTCTCAAACTGTTTTAAAAAGTAAAGCACCCAGACTATATAAATACTAATAAGTTAATCATTCAACTCATTCAGGAATACATACAAAATCACATTTGCTACAGGTTCAAATCCAAACTCTAAAATAAATTTTATTAAAATATAGATGAATCACACAGCTTACATCATAGCTCCCCCTGAAAGGAAAATGAAAATGTATCATTACGATGCTTTCTCATGCACCTTGCATTAGTGGGTAACACGCAAAAAATGTGAATTGTTTTATTCCAAAACTATTCATCATTTCTCTGAATATTTGCAATATAAAAATTGAGCCTTGACCTGATTCAATTTCTTTAGGAAATCCAATTATAGTCATTGAGTCATAGAGATGTACAGCATGGAAACAGACCTTGCGGCCCAATCTGTCCATACTGACCAGCTATCCTAAATTAATTTAGTCCCATTTGTCAGCATTTGGCCCATATCCCCCAAACCCTTCCTATTCACATACCCATCCAGATGCCTTTTAAATGTTGTAATTGTACCAGCCTCCACCTCTGGCAGATCATTCCATACACACACCACCCGCTGTGTGAAAAAGTTGACCCTCAGGTCCCTTTTAGAGCATTCCCCTCTCACCTTAAACCTCTGCCCTCACGTTTTGAACTCCTTCACCCCAAAGAAGACCTTGACTATTTAGCCTCTCCATGCTCCCTCACGATTTCAAAAGCCTCTGTAAGGTCATCCCTCAGTCTCCAATACTCCAGGGAAAATAGCCCCAGGCTAGCCAGCCTCTCCCTGTAGCTCAAACCCTCCAACCCTGGCAATATCCTTGTAAATCTTTTCTGAACTCATACTAGTTTCACAACATCCTTCCTCCAGCAGGGAGACCAGAATAGCACACAGTATTCCAAAGGTGGTCTAACCAATGTCCTGTACAGCCACAACATGACCTCCCAACTCCAATACTCAATGCATTGACCAATAAAGTCAAGCAGGTCGTCTGCAAATTTAGTTCCCACATCTACACGTCCCTCATCTAAATATTGATGAATTCTGGAAGCTGCAGCCCTGGTATAGAGCGCTCTGGGGCTGCATTCTTCACACCCTGTCAATCAGAGCATGCCTCAACCAGCTGGCTGAGAGTCTGCAGTCACACACAGGCCAGACCAAATAAGGATGGCAGATTTCCTTCCTTAAAGAGCATTAATGAACCAGATGGGGTTTTAATTCCAGAGGTTTTTAAAAAGTAAATCAGACCGAAGTTTCACCAGCTGCCCGGGTGAGATTCAAATACAGCTCCCAGAATATTACACCAGATTAGTAGTCTAGCAATTGTACAACAAGGCCATTGCTTCCCTATCACACTGAGTGAAATGATTTGTTTATCACATCACCCTTGCTTCTTTACAGATCACTAAGCCCATGCCCTTTTACTCTTGTTCCCTAACTACTCTGTACGGCCCATTTGTAATTTTGAAAACCTCTAACAGATCACCTCTCAGCCTTCTTCTGAGTCCCAACTTCTTCAACCTATCCGAAACACTGAAGTTCCTCATTCCCTGAAACCTTTCTTATAAATTACTTCTGCACATTCTCTCTCCGTTGCCTTCACATGCTTCCTCTAAAGTGACATCCACAACTGTGTGCAATACTCCAGCTGAGGTCTAACAAGTGTCTGGTAAACGTTCAGCATCACTTCCTTGCTAACAAGTAACCTCAAGCTTGTATAAAGGGAAGAACTCACAACGGGATGCCTTCTCTTCACTTCCTTGAGAAAACCAGACAGTCAATAAAGATCAGGGGGAAGAGAACAGAACATTTCAAAATATGAATGCTTAAAATTGCATTTACAGGCAGTAACACAAAATGAAGAGGTAGCAGAAGTAAAAAGAGCTCTAAACACAACATCTGAAAGAAAAATTCCAGTATTTGCAGGCTGACTTGACCAAGAGGATGTGGAAAGAATGTTTCCTCTTGTGGGAGAATCCAGAACTAGGGGTCATGGGTTTAAAAAATAAGGGGTTACCCATTTAAGACAGAGATGAGCAGACATTTCTTTGCAATTCCTTACCTTAAAATGCAGTGGATGCAGCATCTTTCAATACTTTGAAGGCAGAGGGGGAGAGTTTCTTGAGGGGATAGAAGATTATTAGGATATGCAGGAATGTAGAGCTGAGATTGAAATCAGATCAGCCACTATCACATAGAGCAGGCTCGAAGAGCCGAAAGGCCCACTCTTGTTGGTAATTTCAAAATGAGGGCTTAAAAACTGCAGTGATCTCTTCGAGGGTGGACTGGGGGGGGGGGGGGGGGTAGGTGGGGAGTGGGAAGACGGGTGACCCTGGGAACGGGGGATGATGGATAAATCAGAACTGAGCTCCGGTGGGATGTGAGAGAAAGGGGTGAGGCTGACGAGTGCGACATGCTGTGACAGACTCCCGAGGCGGGCAGGGCACAGGAGCTGGACATAGCAGCAGCAAGACAGCCACTGGCATGGTGACTGCTCACAATGAGGTGACCCCCTGGAATGACACACACATGGCCAGAGCCTGGTGTTGCATGCTTTTAACACAAAAGCTACAGTTAGTGAACCACTCAGCTCAGACTGCAGTGAGATTGCTCATTGTCAGGTGCGAACACATTATGTTTTGTCTCACTGGTTATAACAGTGCTCTAACACACCTTTTTGCTGGCAGGCATCACCTCACATCTACAACAGCCTCTTGATGTCTAACTGAAGCAACAAGTGGTTTTCTTCTTACTGCCACTAACCAGAGCTGTACTGAAGGTCAGAATGTTTCACGTTTGCTCCAGGAAGCTTAGTGGTGTACACCAGCAACTGCTGGCATTTAGGTAGCAATTTTCACATGGCAAAACATCCCAAGGCACTTCATTAGAATGACAATTCTGACCCGAAACGTCAGCCTTCCTGCTCCTCTGATGCTGCTTGTGTTCATCCAGCTCCGCACCTTGTTAGCTCAGATTCTCCAGCAACTGCAGTTCCTACTAACCCCTAAACCTGGCGCTGATCTGCTGACCAAAGCATGGTCAAAGAGTTACATTTCGAAGAATGTCTCAGAGTGGGAGAGAGTGGCAGAAAGCTTTAATTCATCCCTTCCACTTTTTGATTCACTTGTGGGATGTGGGTGTCAGTGACTGGGTCCAGCATTTATTGCCCCTGTCCTTAGTTGCCCCTTGGGAAGGCAGGGGTGAGCTGCCTTCTTGAACTGCTGCAGTCCACCTGTTGACCCACAATGCCCTTAAAGAGGGAATTCCAGGATCTTGGCCCAGCAATAGTGCGGGTTTGGCAGGTGCTGTCTGAGGGCCTTTGGTGAATTTCTCACGGATCAGTGGGTTCAAATTGAGCTCGCATTTGGTGCCACTCTTGCTGGTCTTCTGTGTTAGATTGTGGAGTCCAGTATCCGATGCTCAGGTCCCGGCAGTTACTCTAACAATTCCAATCCCCATGGCCACAGACTTGCAAACCTCCTTTTAAACAAATATTTCCTCCAGCTCAATCTAGCGACGTGGATAAACTCACTCAGAGGTTCAGAAATTCATGTTAAATGAAGTGGCTCAATATTTGGAAGAACAAAGCAGTGAATTTGCTTAGAAAAAGGTTATTTCCCTGCGTGGAAGAGTCAAGACACGACAGCATTATTTCTAGGATTCTGGGGCCGCCCTCTTAAGACAGAGGTGGGGAGGAATTTCTTCTCCCAGGGCACCGTAAATCTGTGGAATTCTTTACCCCCGTGGGATTTTGAAGCCAGACTGTTAAGTATTTCCAAGGCTGGGATGGAAGTTTAATCAGCATGATTATCAAAGGTTCCAAGGAAGAGGCAGGAGAGTGAAGTTGAGGATGATTAGATTGGCCTCGGCAGAACAGACATCAAGGGCCGAAAGGCCTAGTTCCATTCCCACGTTTTATGGTCTTATCTCAACCTGGCCTTTCCATACCCCAGTCTCGGATGAATCCGGAAGGTTCCACAGCACTACTCAAAGAGAAGTGGGTCCGAATCCCAGCTAAAAATGAAACATCTGGTCACTTATCGGCCGGGGACGGTACTGGGTGAGAATATGTTAGCACAGTTCATTCCAAGTGAGAAGATTGTGGGCCAGAGCAGAGGGAAGAGCATGTGTCTATCCCAGTACACCAAGGGAGCGCTGCGCTGTCAGAGGGGCCAGTAGTCAAGTGAGACACTAAAGCAAGGCACCATTCTACCCCTTCCAGTGAATGGGAAGATCCCACAGCACCATTTCAAAGGAGTGGGGGAAGTCCTCTCCGCTCTCCTGATCAACATTCTTCCCTCAAACATCATAAAAACTGATGACCTAATCATTTATTTAATTACTGTCTGTGGTGTGGAACAGCTTCCTACATTACAGCATCAATTACATTTCACTCGAAGCAGGTATTTTAATAGGATTTTTACCTCACCCTCAAACAAAATAGCTTCACAGTTTCCCGACTATCAACGCACTCAGGATGTAGACTGTCTGTTTGACAAGAGGAAAAACAAGGCAATGTCTCTGCAGTTCTGTGCCACAGCAGAATATATTATAGCCTACAGCCGTGTGTGGGAAGCTGTTAACACCTTAATAAAAGGACCAGGTGCAGAAAATGCTCCCAAAGCATTTAATGTTGTGGTACAACACATATACAGCATCCAATTCCATTCTGTTACATTAAAGATGCACAAATCCACCTTTCAGCATTCAAAACAACTGCTCACGCTGCAGGTACTGCAGTGGATATAGCTATCGGGGTGTTGTTGTGGAAAAGACAGCCCCATCAGAAATTTGCATCTTTCACAAAATAATACACTTTGAGACTCCTGGTTAAGTATATGGTGTAGATCCACCTGGGTGATGCCACAGAAAGAAAGCTATAATAAGGAGAGGCTTCAGACACTGGGGCCAACATCTCTGGAGCCAAGAGATTTGATCTGTTTTTTTTAAATTACAACACACTTGACACAGTGATAGACAATTTCTTGTGGCCAAGGAAGGTCACACAGGCTCATTGCTCCTGTGTCACTCCGTTAAGAACTGAGTGTGTCAGTGAACAATCTTGAGCAGCTGAAGCACACAGTTGACAAATTACAACCCTCTTTAATGCCAGGCACCAGTTTATTTGTATGTTCACAAAGCCAGCCTTTCCCTGGCTTACTCCCAAGCTTTTAAAGGAACCTTGCTGGTAATTTCCAAAGTTGATTATGTTGTTACTCTCTATGATTGCAGTGCTCCAAACACACCACTAACACCCAGCCTTTTAAAGATTTCTTTTAACCCAACTGTTCAGACAAGGTACAACATACCTTGGATCCAAGATAACAAAGTGTGAAGGTGGATGAACACAGCAGGCCAAGCAGCATCTTAGGAGCACAAAAGCTGACATTTTGGGTTTGATGCAGGTGGGACTTGAACCCAGGCCTCCTCACTCAGAGGCAGGGACATTACCAACTCACCACAAAACATAGCATCTACATTTATGATGCAGGCAGCTTGGAACAAGATGCTCAACTGTGGGGCCTGAACCAGGGCCTCCTGGCTTAGGGGGCAGGGACACTGCCAGTGTGCCACAAGACAGCCCCTTCCTTGGCCTTTCATATTCATTTGAAATGAATCAAATGAATTAAACCAAATTAAAACCAATTAAACAGGTACCTGCCCTCTTAAAGGGGCACTGCCACAAACAATAGGACTTTTGAAGGGACCATAACAAATTAAAATTAAAATATTGCTGTGGGGAGAAGGAATGCATTCCAGCCCCTGGGGGTGCCCACCATTGGCAGAGCTCTCGCGAATGATGGTGGATACCATGTCTTCATCCTCAGGGACACCCAGGGATGAACACAGTCACAGAAGTGGGTCAAATAACCATTTCAATGCCTGCCCCTTTAATTTGGCAGCTCTCCAATGTGGAAGCTGGAGGGGGATCGCGGTGGAGCATAGCCACTGGCATGGTCTAAAAGCAGCCAAGAACTGTGCACATTGGAAATCAGAAACTGCTGGACCTGGAATCACCCCACCCAAAATGTTAACTCTGCTTTCTCTCTCCACAGATGCTGCCAGACCCTCCCGAGTTTCTCCAGCACTTTCTGCTTTTGTTTTGGTATAGTCTAGTTGAGCTGTTCGAGGTGTTTCTGGCTCCACGGAGGCTGGGGTGGGAGGAGAGGGGGCAGTGTCAAAAGAACACTGAGCCACATATCAGAGCACAACCTCTCAACACTTTCCCCACTGGGATCCAATTTCAAGACACAGACAGTTCTACAGCCCATCCACGGGAGTGGGCTGGGTGGGCTGAGGACAAACGGGAGTGTGGGTCTCCTCACTTCCCCTCTCCTTCTGGAGCAGGACCCTTTTTGAGTTGGGGTGGGTGGGGTGCAGTGTTTATACCTCAGGCAGGAGTCTGCACCAACCGTACTGCTTCAGAACTCCTGGTCCCAAAAGCATCAGCTGACAAATCCAACTGAGACCCTGAACACCAACCCCCTTTGCCTCGCCTACCCTGGAAAAGCTTGTACTGGGGCCTGTGATTGATGCTTTGGGTCAGTGGTTCGGCAGAAATCTGCACCTTTAAGGACATGAGTAAGCCTTTAGCAACTTCCCAAGATTGAGGCCCAGGCACATGAAGGTACAGCCACCAATCGCAAAGTGAATAAAAGCTGGGATATGCAAACTCTGGATGAGAATAGACAGTGTGGAGGGGGAGAGTGTTGGAGGATGTTAGAACACAGGAACAGAAGGAGACCATTCAGCCCTTTGAACCTGCTCCACCATTCAATAGGGTCCTGGCAGATCATCCAACTCAACGGCCTGTTCCTGCTATCCCCCTCTAATCCCTTTAGCCACAAGTGCTACATCCAATGCCTTCCTGAAATCGTATCGTGTCTTGGCTTCACTTGCCAAATTCCACAGGGTCACCCCTCTCTCTGGATGAAGACATTTCTCCTCAACTTAGTCCCAAATGGCCTACCCTGTATCCCTAGACTGTGACCCCTGGTTCTGATCTCCCTTGCCAAGCGTTAAGAGTCACATACAGGAAAGTTTTGAAAATAGTATTCTCTCGCTGCCACGACCAATTCCAATTTCACGTGGATTACCTGTGTGACTTTCAGCAAATATTAAAGTTTCAGCATGAAGTAATACAATAGGCAAACATGGAATTTGCTGGAGAAGCTCAGCAGATCTGGCAGCATCTGTGGAGAGAGATTCAGGGTTAACATTTCAAGTCCAGTAAACCCTTCTTCAAAACTTATCTAGTCCTGAATAAGAGGGAGATCCAACATGAAATATTAACTCTTGTTTCTCTCTCCACAGACGCTGCCAGACCTGCTGAGTTTCAACAGGACTGTCTGTGTTTGCTCTGGATTTCCCATTGCGTTTTTCATGACAAGTAATCTGTGAGCCACATACTGAAGAGATGTGTGTTTTAATGCAAAACATTGTGATTTTTTACTCTTACACAGGGTGTGAGTGTCACCAGCTTGGCCAATCTTTACTGCCCATCCCTAGTTGCCCTTTCAGAGGCGTACTGAGCCTCCATCATGGCCCACTGCTGTAGAGGCGTGCTGGGTGGGAGACAGTGCCAGGATTTAGACCCAGCGACAGGATGGTGGAAGTCTGATCAAACGGGAACTTTTAGAAGGCGATTCAACACAGCCTTGAAAAGGTTATCAATTAAAAGAAATGGCAGGGCTAAGGAGCAAAAATCAAGTGAAACAGAGATTGGATTTTAAGTCTCTGAATGTCACAGAAATTAGTAGGTTGTAAAGCCAATAAAAACCATTAAATCACTGCAGTAAAGAGCTAGGAGCAGCAGAATGCACCCTTATCACAACTTTAATGTTTAATTTAGTTTTTAAAAACGGGAATAAATAGCTGGTCCAATACTGAATTGAATTAATTTGAATTGAATTATCTTGATAGTCACATATTGTTTCATTCTCTATTCTTTCGTGGGCTGAGTGTGTCGCTGGCTGGGCCCAGTATTTAATGCCCGTCCCTAGTTGCCCTTAGAGAAGGTGGGGGGTGAGCTGCTCCTTGAACTGCTGCAGTCCACCTGCTGTGGGCTGACCCACAATGTCCTTAGGGAGGGAATTCCAGGATTCTGACCCAGCGACAGGGAAGGAACGGCGATATATTTCCAAGTCAGGATGGTGAGTGGCTCGGAGGGGAACCTGCAGGGGGTTGGTGCTCCCATGTATCTGCTGCCCCTGTCAAGTGGTGGACAGGCTTTGAGGAGTCAGGAGGTGTGTCTCTTGCTGCAGTATTCCCAGCTTCTGGCCTGCTCTTGTAGCCACTGTGTTTATGTGGTGAGTCTAGTTGACTTTCTGTCAATGGTAACCCACAGGATGTTGATAGTGGGGGGGTTCAGTGATGGTAACACCATTGAATGTCAAGGGATGATGGTTAGATTGTCTCTTATTGGAGATGGTCATAGCCTGGCATTTGTGTGGCACAAATGTCACTTGCCACTTGTCAACCCAAATCTGGATATTGTTCAGACTTTGTTGCATTTGGACACAGACTGCTTCAGTTAATGAGAAGTTGTGAATGGTGCTGAACATTGTGTAATTATCAGCAAACATCCCCACTTCTGACATTATGATGGAGGGAAGGTCATTGATGAAGCAGCTAAAAATGGTTGGGCCTAGGACAGTCCCCTGAGGAACTCGTGCAGGGATGTCCTGGAGCTGAGATGATTGACCTCCAACAGCCACAACCATCTTCCCATGCGTCAGGTATGACTCCAACCACCAGAGAGTTTGCCCCCGATACCCATTGATGCCAGTTTGGCAGCGCTCGGTTGAACGCAGCCTTGATATCAGGGGCTGTCACTCTCCCCTCACCTCTGGAATGCAGCTCTTTTGTCCATGTGTGAACCAAGGCTGTAATGAGGACAGGAGCTGAGTGGCCCTGGCGGACCCCAAACTGAGTGTCACTGAGCAGGTTATTGCTGAGCAGGTGCTGTGTGATAGCGCTGTTACTGGCACCTTCCATCACCTTACTGATGATCGAGAGGAGACTGATGGGGTGGTATTTTCCACATTGTCGGGTAGATACCAGTGTTGTAACTGGACTGGAACAGCTTGGCAGGGGGAGCGGCCAGTTGTAGTACAAATGAGTACAGTGAGAAGTGCCATGTAATGACCATGTAACCACTGCTGATTGTCCTAAGAACCCACCTGGTTCACTGATATCCTTGAGGGAAGGAAACTGCCATCCTTACCTGGCCTAGCCTACATGTGACTCCAGGCCCAGAGCAATGTGGTTCTAGACAGCGATGCTATTCTAGACAGCGATACTCACATCCCATCAATGAATTAGAACCGAGATTGATTCCCCTCGCCATTTTGGACAAGGACCAAAACATCAGGTGACTGAGCAGCCCTGGATTCCTGCATCAAATCCCTTCTCTCCTCTACCAGCTCAAATTGTACAATCTTGTCTTGAAAATAGGAAAGCAGATTATTATTTGAATGGCTGTAAATTGAGAGGGGAATGTTCAGTGAAACCTGGGTATCTTTGTGCATCAGTTGCTGAAAGTACACAGGAGCAGCAGGGAATAAAGAAGGTAAACTGTAAGTTGGCTTCCATTGTGAGAGGAATCAAGTAGAGGAACAGGGATGCCTTGCTGCAATTATACAGGGCATTGGTGAGGCCACACCTCCAATATTGTTATAGAAATCATAGACCTTAGAATCCCTACAGCGCGGAGACAGGCCCTTCGGCCCAACAAGTCCACACCGACCCACCCCCCTGTAACCCACTGAATCTCCACATCCCTAAACACTATGGGCAATTTCCCATGGCCAATCCACCTACCCCGCACATCTCTGCATTACAGGAGGAAGCCAGAGGCAACTCACGCAGGCACATGGAGAATGTGTAAACTCCTAAGGGTGGCACGGTGGCTCTGTAGTGAGCGCTTCAGCCTCACAGCACCAGGGATCTGGGTTCGATTCCGGGATCTGGGTTCGATTCCAGCCTCAGGCGACTGTCTATGTGGAGTTTGCACATTCTCCCCGTGTCTGCATGGGTTTCCTCCGGGTGCTCCGGTTTCCTCCCACAGTCCAAAGATGTGCAGGTTAGGGTGGATTGGCCATGGGAAATTGCCCGTAGTGTTCAGGGGTGTGTAGAAAGGGTGGGTTATTAGGGAATGATCCAGGTGGAATGCTCTGAGGTTCAGTGCAGACTTGTGGGATCGAAGGGCCTGTATCCACACTGTGGGGATTCTAAGGGTGGAAATGAATCCAGGTCCCTGGCACTGTGAGGCTGCAGCTCTAACCACCACAAGATAATGAAATGTGAGGCTGGATGAACACAGCAGGCCCAGCAGCATCTCAGGAGCACAAAAGCTGACGTTTCGGGCCTAGACCCTTCATCAGAGAGGGGGATGGCAGCCTTACGTTTCATTATCTTGGATTCTCCAGCATCTGCAGTTCCCATTATCACTGATACAGCTCTAACCACTGAGCCACCAAGCCATCCTATGGGTGCAGTTCCCTGATGAAGGATCTGCTTGCTATTGAGGGAGTGCGACAAATGTTTACCAAATTGATTCCTGGGATGTCAGGCCTCATCTATGAGAAGGGATAGATTAAAATATCCTTTTTTGAGCTGGCTCAGATTGCATTCACTGGAATTTAGAAGAAGGAGGAGGATCTCATAGAAATCTATAAAATTCTAATAGGACCAGACAGGTCAGATACAGGAAGGATGTTCGTAACAGTGGAGAAGTCCAAAACCAGGGGTCACAGGTTAAGGATAAAGGGTCAACCTTTTAGGACTGAGAGGAGGAGAAATTTCTTCACTCAGAGAAGGGGTGAGCCTGTGGAATTCACTACCACAGAGAATTGTTGAGGCCAAAACATTGTGTTTTCAAGGAGGTAGATATAAGTCTTATGGCTGAAGGGATCAGGAGTTATGTGGGGAGGCTGGGATAAGGGGAGTGAGCTCGATGATCAGCCATGATCATACTGAATGGTAGAGCATGCTCAATGGGCCGAATGGCCTACTCCTGTTTCTATCTTCTATGTTTCTCTGTTTCAGGAGGAACTTCAGTATTTAAACATCGGATCACTCCAGGTCAGGTTGCTGTCTGCATGTGTATGAACATAATTAAGAGCTCAAAATTTTGTAAATGTCTTCATCAAACTTTATTTGCTCCTAGACGGCTCTCACCTCTGTCGCTGGATGGCATCCAGCACTGAAACTCAGAGGCACACTTTCCCACAGAGACATAGAAGACACATTTCACCCATCTGTGAAGCAACTATGAGTCAATGTCACTTTGCAATGGGTACGTCTGGAAATTTCTAACTGTCTACAGAAAGTAGAGCGAGAGCATGGGGAATGTAATTTACTGGGAATAGGAGTGCTGCTAATTTACGTGATCCCATAAAGTAACTGAGAAAACACTTGGAGAACATTTACCAAATGATTATGGCACATCTCCTTACATTCTGCCTCGCAAATACACGAATCTCCATTTGAGATCATCTGTTCTTCCTGAGAATTTGGAGCTAATTCTCTCGGTGTAACTGATCACTGGTTTATTTTTGTCAGAGAATAACAGGAAACATTGCATTCTGAGTTGCTGATAGCCAGTCATGCTGTGATAAGACCGAGAGATGTGGAGCAGGAGCAAATGACTGAGATGACTGACCTCCAACATCCACATCCTTTGTGATTTGTCTAACCAGCAGCGAGTTTGCCCCCGATACCCACTGATTCCAATTTTACAAGGGCTCCTTGTTGTCACACTTGGTGAGCTGCAAAGATCGTTTGCCTAGGGTGGGGCGAATTCAAAACTAGGGGGCAGTTTTTTAAAGGTACGAGGAGAAAAATTTAAAAAAGGATGTGAGAGACAACTTATTCACACAGGGAGTGGTTCATGTATGAAATGAATTGCCAGAGGAAGTGGTGGATGCAGTTGCAACATTTAAAAGATATTTGGATAAGTTCATGAATAAGAAATGTTTGGAGGGTCACGAGCCAGGAGCAAGCAGGTAGTAGGACTGGCTTAGTTTGAGATTGCAGTCAGTATGGACTAGTTGAACCAAAGGGTCTGTTTCCATGCTGTACCACTCTATGACTTGTAGTCTTGATATCAAGGGCTGTCACTCTCCCCTCACCTCTGGAATGCAGCTCTTTTGTCCATGTGTGAACCGAGGCTGTAACGAGGTCAGGAGCTGAGTGGTCCTGGTGGAACCCAAACTGGGCATCACTGAGCAGGTTATTGCTGAGCAGGTGCTGTGTGATAGTACTGCTGATGTCTTTCCCCATCATTTTGCTTATGATTGGGAGTAGACTGATGGTGGTCTGGTTGTATCTCGGTGATTTTCAACATGGCTGGGGAGATGCCAGTGGTGTGGTTCACTTGAACATCCTGGCTCAGTTTGCATTTAGTTCTGGATTGTAATTCTTCAGCAGGAATATGTCGGGGGGTGGGGGGGGTTGCTCCTCGCATTTGCTGTACTCCATGTCTCTTGTATCACATGGAGGGAACTGAATTGACTGATTACAGAACATCTGTGGTACTGGGGCCTGCAAACCACAAGGCCCTTGTCTCCATTTATTGCAAACGAGGTTTGTGATTCATGTAACATTTCTGTTTTCAAAATCAGCCGGCTGGGACGCACCCCTGGAGCAGATGAGACTTTTGGCTCAGAGGTAAGGACACTACCGCCGCACCCCAAGCTGTTCCTGGCAACCCTCTGTGTGCAAATTGGCTGCCTTGCTCCCTACATGACACTGGTGTAATTTCGTTGGTTGTAAGGCGCTGAGGAATGTGCTGTAGGGGTCAATTGTCATCAGATTGTTTGATCAGAACTCAATCTAACTGTTTTGTTGGAATATTTGCGACCCAGCCAGCTATCCTGCAGGGTCCACAATATGGAGATCCTGAGTGTGACTCCTGGATGAAAACTAAACCCTTGGGCTATTCAGATCACTTGTTGGGGACCAGCCGTTGTCTTCATAGAACCCTTACAGAATGGGCCATTCAGCCCATCTGACCTGCAAAGAGGAGCACCCCACCCAGGCCCACCCCCTACCTTGTCCCTATAACCTTGCATTTAACATGGCCTATCCACCTAGCCTGCACATCTTTGGACTGTGGGAGGAAACCGGAACACCTGGAGGAAACCCACACAGACACGGGGAGAATGTGCAAACTCCCACACAGATAGCTGCCTGAGGGTGGAACCTGGGTCCCTGGTGCCGTGAGGCAGCAGCGCTACCCACTGAGCCCCCGTGATGCCCTCACTTGAGATTGGCTAACTGGGAGAGACCTGGGTAGCAAAGATGTTCACCTGCAGTAACAACCAGTCCCTTGCCTCCAGTTTCCAAATGAACACACACGCCACAAAACTGATCATTACTGAGCGCAGTGCCGAAGGATCACAGCTGCAATGAAATAACGAGACAGCATGAATGCTTTCATTACTCTGTGAATGCACGTTGTTTGTTTCAGGCAGTGTTACCACCTGCAATGGGGCAGGCTGGGAAGTCAGGAGTTGTACTCTGCTGCTCCCCGACAGATCGAGCTACTCAGGAGGCGTTTGTGCTTTCAGAAGCTAAGCTCCTAATTGAATCCTTCTTTACTAAAGATTTATTAAACCAGCCCGTAATCTTTTGGAAACCGCACGTGACAATCCCAGTAGCACCAGGCTGCAACTGTAGTCTCAGCATCTCACTGCAGTCGTGCATTGTGCGCAGGCTGGGAGGGGAGGCTGCAGCGGTTGTTGATGCTAAATCAGAGACTGCAGCAGCTTTGTAAGTAGGTCAGTGTTTTCACGTTTCCTGTTCAGAACACTATAATTCAGTGCCTCTCTTTTCTAAACAAGTTATACAGGGATCCGACCTTCCCACTGTTCACAGGAAATTGGGACTGCACCGCACAATGAGGCCCTTAAAACTTGACAAAATCCCAAACGTAACATCAACAGCTTCTGACAGATTTTCTTCTGATTAATTACAAATTTCTCAATGGATTGCATAGTGGCCATTCAATTAGAACATGTGGGTCAGATTCAGGACTGCAGGTGGAAGTGGATTTCTATTTGTCAGACTTGATGGGCAGAAGGGTCTCATCTGTACTATATGGGACTAAAGTGCTGGAGAAGATCAACTGGAGGTTCTAGCCCTGATCGAGAAAACTGAAAGGGCACGAGTAGGTCATTTGTCCTCCGCAGCACCTCCTCCATTCAGTGAGACAACGGCTCGTCATATTCAGACCTGAATTACACTTTTCCCCTGCAGCATGATAGAATCCCTATAGTGTGCATGCAAGCCATTTGGCCCATCAAGTCCACACCGACCCTATGAAGAGCAAACCACCCAGACCCATCTCCCCAACCCTATCCCCATGACACAGGATTTTTCATGGCCAATCCACCCTAACCTGCATGTCTGTGGAGGAAAGGGAGGAAACACATGCAGACACAGGGAGAATGTGCAAACTCCACACAGACAGTCACCTGAGGGCAGATCTGGATCCAGGTTCTTGGCTCTGTGAGGCAGTAGTGTTAACCACGGAGCCTCCTCACTGCCCATGTTATCCTGGGAACCCAACTAACCCCACTTCAAAAAATATTGGATCATCCTGCCCCAGTGCCGTTTGGGGAGGGCAATTATAGAGGCCCCAGGCAGAAACCAATGGAATGGAAGGCCCCTTACGGAAAACTGCTTCAATGAATTGCCTGCAAATTAGGTCATGTTTGTCTGAGGTAATGAAAAATTGAAAAAAATCTGAAGTGTTTCATTGATGTCCTTCAGAGAAGTGAACCTGTCACCATTCTGCATACTGTGCCAAAAAAAAGACAACCAGCCTCTCACACAGATGAGTAAAGTAGTATGTGGGTTTCAGCCCCAAAGATTGGAGAATCGTATCAAACAGCACATCCCTTCAGTTGTTCACAATAACAAGGTCCTGAGCATATCCAAACTGGTTGTGCTTCCAAAACACTCAAAGCCACTTCTAAGGCATTAAAAGTAATATTAGCAAATTTGCTGATGACACAAAGTTGGGTGGCAGTGTGAAATGTGAGGAGGATGCTATGAGAATACAGGGTGACGTGGACAGGTTAGGTGAGTGGACGGATGCATGGCAGATGCAGTTTAATGTGGATAAATGTGTGGTTATCCACTTTGGTGGCAAGAACAGGAAGGCAGATTACTATCTAAATGGAGTCAAGCTAGGTAAAGGGGAAGTACAACGAGATCTAGGTGCTCTTGTATATCAGTCAATGAAAGCAAGCATGCAGGTACAGCAGGCAGTGAAGAAAGCTAATAGCATGCTGGCCTTCATTACAAGGGGAATTGAGTATAGGAGCAAAGAGATCACTCTGTAGCTGTACAGGGCCCTGGTGAGACCGCACCTGGAGCACTGTGTGCAGTTTTGGTCTCCAAATTTGAGGAAGGACATTCTGGCTATTGAGGGAGTAGGTTCACGAGGTCAATTCCTGGAAGGGCGGGACTATCATATGTTGAAAGATTCGAGCGACTGGGCTTGTATACTCTTGAGTTTAGAAGGATGAGAGGGCACCTGATTGAGGCGTACAAGATTATTGAGGGATTGGACACTCTGGAGGCAGGAAGCATGTTTCCCCTGATGGGTGAGTCCAGAACCAGAGGACACAATTTAAAAATAAGGGGTAGGCCATTTAGAACAGAGTTGAGGAAAAACTTCTTCACCCAGAGAGTGGTGGATATATGGAATGCTCTGCCCGAGAAGGCAGTGGAGGCCAAATCTCCGGATACTTTCAAGAAAGAGATGGACAGAGCTCTTAAAGATAGTGGAATCAAGGGTTATGGGGATAAGGCAGGAACAGGATACTGATTGTGGATGATCAGCCATGATCATAATGAATGGTGGTGCTGGCTCAAAGGGCCAAATAGCCTACTCCAGCACCTATTGTCTATTGTCTATTGTCTATAACACTAGCTGTTTAGGCAACACATGTTCCATAATTCTGAGTGTGTGAAGGATTACACTGATATGCAGCGTGGGTGCCCTTGTGTGCACTGGAAACTGTGTGCATTAACTCACCAGGCTACATTCTTTGAAGACAGAAGAACCATGCGTACACATTGTACCTGCTTTAAGCCGGCAAAACAGGTGACAGCCACACACTGTTTTTCTCAGGGCAATGACTTGGCAAATCAGTCGTATTAAAATTTAAACAAAGCTTGGCAGTTATCCATCAGGCATCAGTAACTTGTCCATTCTCCCTAGTAACACCTCCACCAATCAGAGTGCCTGCCGGCCAATCAGGGGCTATCCTTTTTGAGTAGCACTATTATTGCTTTCCCTTCACTTTGACATTTCTTGTGAATTGTCCTAATGCATGGAGGACAATAAGCTTCAACAAAATGTGCCTTTCCCAAGTCTCCCACTGCCAAATGAATAACTCTTAAAGAAAATTCGGAAAATGCCGGAAAACCTCAGCAGGTGTGGGAGCACCTGTGGATAGAAAAGAAAGTCAACATTTCAAGTTTGTCATGGCTCTTCTTCATTTCCTGCAATTGTTTCAAATTTCCAACATGTTTTTATTTCTAAAGGTGAATCATTTCAACACTCTAGCCCTCAGACTACCCTTCATTGTCAACGCTACAAATGCCAATTTCTTATGAATTGAATTTAAATTTTGGAAATGTCACAGCAGGATCTGAACTCGTTGTTGCTGTAGCGGAAATTTGACCTCAGGACTAAAGAACACAAATCTCAAGCTAACTATGACACTTCACAAGGAACATGTGAAGTGGTGGATGTGGAGGTAAATTACACGTACTGACTGTCACAGTATGAATTTGACACCAGGTTTGCATCTATAGAATTACAGAGATTAGAGCACAGAAAGGGCACATTCTGCCCACTCTTTCAACTGAAAAAGAAAGAAGAAAAACCATCTTCAATGCCAGTTTTCACCTCCTTCGTGAGGTTACAGCGCTTCGAGTACAGACCCAGGTTCCCTTTAAACAAGTTGAGGGCTTCCACCTCCACCAATGAGCCAGGCAACAAATTCCAGACATGCACCACCCTCTGGGAGAAAATGCTTTTCCTCAAGCCCTCTGTAATTTTTCTACTGATCGCTTTAAATCATTGCTCCAGTGGCTAACGTCTCCAACATTAACATCTTTCCATGGTACTCTAACTAGAGGATGCATAGTATTACACACCATAGCCATCCTCTTTCTTAGCTTCGTCTGTCCAAAGGAAAACAAATGCAGCCCATCCAATCCTTCCTCATAACTGCAATTTGAAAGTCATACAGTCATAGTCATTCAGCATGGAAACAGACCCTTTGGTCCAACCAATCCATTCTGAACATAATCCCAAACAGTCATATTTGCGTAACTTCTCTTCTGTACTTTCTCCACAATAGTTGTGTCCTTTCCTGTAATTTGGTGACCAGCAACATACACAAAGTTCAGTTCTGAGGAGCGGTCACTCAAACTGACACTCAAATTTCTCTTCACAGATGCTGCCGGACCTGATGAGCTTTTCCAGCAACTTCTGTTTTTGTTTCTGATTCACAGCATGCGCGGTTCTTTCAGATTTTATTTACGTACACCAAGTTCTTGTTGTAACCTAACCATGTGGTCTGTACAGTCCCAGAATTACATCCTTGTTCTTGTGTTCATTGTGAAAAGCATTCCATGTGCCTTCTTCACCATCTTATCTCTCTGTCCTGCCCCCTTCAATGGCCTGTGGTTATAGAGTCCAATCGCTCTCACTTCCTCCAGCCCTCTCAATGCCCTCCCTGTTATTGTGTATTACCCTGCTTTGTTTGCGCACTCCAATGGACTACCTCACTTCTCACTGAACCCTACTTTCTATTTTTCTGTCCGCTCCAACAACCTGATCAATATTATCCTGTAAACATGCTATTCACTGTCAACTATCAACTACAAATCTCCTGACTGTGGTTCCTACACTTCAATCCAGACCATTCTGACACACCACTAACTGTGAGAGAGCCAACGCTCAGGAGAACACCACCCGAAGCCACTCTCCATTCACAAAAACAACCACTGATCATTATGTTTCCCGAAAGTGACTCAACTCACAACACTCCCCTGGATCCCAAATGCCTTTACTTTTCTGCCATGTCTGCCACGTAGGGATTGGTTAGGTGCTTTACTAACGTTGACATAGACAACAACATTGCACTGCTCTCATTAAACCTCCTTGTTACTCCCTCGAGAAATCTCAATTTAGTTAACCATGCTGACCATCCCTGATTAATCCATCCATTTCTATTGACATCTTATCCTGTCTCTCAGAACTGATTCCAATTATTGACCACCACCCAAGTCTGACTGTCCAGCCTATAATTATTGAGCCCATCCCTTGCGTCCTTTTCAAACAGTAATAAACATTTCAGCATTAGGTTTCCTCAAGAGTTACGCTAGAAAACCAACTGATCAGCCGGTGGCTCAGTGGTTACCACTGTTGCCTCACAGTGCCAGGGACCCAGGTTTGATCCCAGCCTTGAGTGACTGGAGTTGGCATATTCTCCCTGTGTCTGTGTGGGTTTCATCTGGGTGCTTCAGATTCCTCTCCATTCCAAAGATATGCAGGTTAGGAGGATCAGCCATGGGAAATGCAGGGCTACTGGGATGGGGTGAGGTCCAGGTGGGCTGCTCTTTGGAAAGTCACTGTGGTCCTGATGGGCCAGATTGCCTGCTCCCACAGCGTAGGAATCTACGGTTCTGTAATGCCATTTGAATCCCAATCACACTGAAAAATATAGCAGGAACTGTAGAAGAATACAATCGATAATCTGCACAGCTACTGGATTCTAAGATCTCCTTAAGGCTTACTGTTAATGCCCTTCATTAAATAACACAACAGAACTATTATAAGCAAATGTACAATGCATTTTCACTTCAATTTCCAGCATTTAAGTTCTTTCTTAGGGATGCATTCCATTTTAAAACTGACTTAAATAAAAACTGAAATATTTCATAACCTAGGTATCAGGCAGAAAGGCAGAGGCTATATAGTTATGCTGAAATTTTCTTCAAGCTAATGACAAAAAGTGTACATCAGAAGATCTGTGGATGCAGGGATTCTCTATCAAAAAGACTGGTCTCACATCAGAATGTTATAACATGTTTGCATGGGGCTGTGTGTTTTGGTGAGGCATTTCATTTTAGTGATGTTTTAGTTGAGCTTCTTCCCAGAAGATAACATCTTGGGGCACTTGGTTGATGTTGAATATTACATGTGGCTGAGTGTAACAATCCTTAGGAGAAAGAGGACACTTTGAATTTTTGGTTCCTAAAGCTTGTTGCCTCTTGGGATATTCCTCACTCAGTGTCTCAGGTTTATTAACTGGTAGGAGCTGATAACGTTGCTGTTAGCAACCAGTACATAGTGTGCATGTTTATGAGTGTAACTTTCAGGTCTCGGAATTAAAGTTGTTGTGGAAGAAAATGCAAGGATCTGGTTTTGATACTGTTGAAAAAAGCCTTCAGCTAAATGCAGTTCAAACAAACTTGAGGTTAACTACAGTTTGCAGGTTAACAGCTGGAAGGTAAGATCACAGGCAAGGGAATGCATTGGCCCAGTGGCATTATCACCAGACGATTAATACAGAGACCCTTGTAATGTTCCAGGGACCAGGGACCAACAACTCCTCTACCCATCTGTTCAAATCCTGCCATGGCGGAATTTGAATTCAATAAAACCTGGAATTTAGAGTTTAACACTGACCATGAAACTGTTGTTGGTTGTTGGGGAAACCAATCTGTTTCATTAATGGCCTTTAGGGAAGGAGAGTGCAGTTGTCTCCTGGTCTGGCTTATCTTCTGTGTATCATCTATCTTTACACCACCATTGAATGAGACAGTCTGTTCTCCAGGGCATTGACCAGTGGATTTCCTTCCTGATCATTTGTGGTTGAACCCTTCTGTCGTAGCGAGCAATGGGATACAGCCGGAGATCCAATGAACTGTGACAAGCACTTCATTCCAGGATAGGTCAGGTGGTAGGTTGTCCAGTTTGTATCCATTTTTATCTCTGCCACTTATAAAGATGCTCTCCTTCAGCTTAGCATTTCCAGGAATTCCGGATGGCAGAATCTCAAAGGAATGAGAGTGCTTCTGACCAAGCCAACATTTATTGCCCATCCCTTCGTGCTGTTGAGGGAGTAAAGGTGAGAGGCTTCTTGAATAATGCAGGGGCTTTGCTCGGCCATATGAGAGGGCAGTTCAGGGTCAACCCCATTACTGTGGCCCCTGGGCAATATGTTCACCAAGCCAAGCAAGGACCGAGGGTTATGGTTCCTTTCCAAATGGGAACCAGCTGGGGTTTTGCAACAATCATGACCACCAGGATTGAGGCTTGCCTTTTTATTTCACTGAGTGAATTAAAAGTTACTCGGCTAGTGAGGCTTGAATAGATTCTCTGGATCAGTCTTCCCCAAATCACAGAATCACTGAATTATTACAGCATCAAAAGAGGCCGTCATGCCTGCACTGATTCAAATCTAGTCTGGTTCTATGAGCTCACACTATTCTCCTACCATTTCCCCATGCCCCTGCGCACCATTTCTATCCAATAACCACCCAATGCCCCTCATTAATGCCTGAGTTGAACCTGCCTCCACCACATTTCCAGGCAGTGCACTCCAGACCCTAAATAGCCAGTGGGGGATAAAGTCTTTTTCTCACATCACCTTTGCTTCCATCACACATCGCTTTAAAACCATCTCTTATATTCTCGACCATATGCATCTGTGTACTGTTTTGTAATATTACCCTTTCTAACATGCTGCATTCTGTTGTTGTCCGTGAGTTCAGCTTTGTGTTTGTGTATGTGTGTGTGAGTGAGTGTGTCTGAGTGTGTGTTTGTATATGTGTGTGAGCGTGTGTGTGTGTGTGTGTCTGAGTGTGTGTGTGTAAGTGAGTGTGTCTGAGTGTGTTTGTATATGTGTGTGAGTGAGTGTGTCTGATTGTGTGTTTGTAGATGTGTGTGTGTGTGTGTCTGATTGCGTGTTTGTGTGTGTGTGTCTGAGTGTGTGTGTTGTAGTTCTTGTGCGTATGTGTGTGTGTGTGCGCACGTGTGTGTGTCTATGTGTGCGAGTGTGTGTGCATGTCTGCACGTGTGCATGTGCGTGTCTGTGTGTGCATGTGCGTGTCTGTGTGTATGTATATTTGTGTGCGTGCATATCTGTCTGTGTCTGACTATGTCTGTGCGTGTATCTCTGTATTTGTGAATGTCTGTGTGTGTGCGTGCGTGTGTTTGTGTGTGCGTACGTGTGTGTGTGTGTGTGTGTGTGTGTGTGTGTATGTCTGTCTATGTCAGTCTGTGTAAGTCTCTGTGTTGTGTGTGCGTGCATGTCTGCGTGTGTACGTGTGCGTGCCTGTGTATGTGCGCATGTGTGTGTGTCTGTGCACGCGTGTGCATGTGTGTGAATGTCTGCACTTGTGTGCGTGTGTGTGTTGGTATTGTTTTAAAGTACTGCGGAATCTCGGCCAACATTCCTCCCTTAGCTGAAGCCATCAGTTCATCTTCCTTACTGGGTCTAGGATGTACACAATGCAATTGCTAAGAGTCTGTGCCATCCATTACATTGAGGCACATTACAAAAGGGACTATAGAGAACTTACAGCTCTCCTATTCCTAATTTTCAAACAGGAAAAATAAAGGTAACCTGTTCAATGCATTTCCATGAAGACTTGTTTCGCTTAAATCTCTCGCAATTCAAGTAAATCTTTCCATTTAAGACCGTGAACAAAATACCTACTTCCTTGTAACATTTCTTGGCACTGCCCCAACTGGTCTATAGATACCTAGTAAATACTGAACGCTGCGTAATCCAAAGGTTACTCCTTCCCTAACTGTCCTAATGCACTATACTAACTACTGCCGATCCCAATCATCCCAGTTTAGGGGCAGCAAAAGGCCATTCACTGATCTGACTGTGGCTTTGACGCCGCCTTCCAGCCTAGTCCCTTCCACTCGCTGTCACTCCTTAAAATCAGCTCAAAGCCTCAAATCTCATCCATGCAGAACCAGAAGGAAAAGGATTTGGACAAGATTAATTTCTGTTGTTGCTAAAGGCATGATTTTCAGTCCAGTGGAATTCCAAAGCTGTTAATTTGAACAACTGTGCTAAAATCCTTTCGTCGATTATTGCTAGAAGCCCCACAGCCTCCTGGGTGATGATGACGCTGGATTATAAAATAGTTATTAAACTGAGATAGGATTGAGACTGTCTCGAATCAGTGGTCTAACAATACCCAATGAAACCATCCCATAATTG
This sequence comes from Stegostoma tigrinum, assembly GCF_030684315.1. Lineage (NCBI taxonomy): Eukaryota > Metazoa > Chordata > Chondrichthyes > Orectolobiformes > Stegostomatidae > Stegostoma > Stegostoma tigrinum. The sequence goes on from NC_081373.1 coordinate 6,805,396, forward strand.
TCATCTTTATCAACTGAGCATTCTCCTGCTTAATCCTCTCAAAAGACAACACAGTAATTATTCTTAATGCACTGCACAGACACCCTCACCCCAATCAGAAGAGCATCTTGTTTACCCCAGACTATGCTAAATAAAATAATTGTGGTTAATTCCTTAACATCATCATAGTAATCCCAAAACACACATTAAAGTGCCTGCCATTCGTCAGGAATACAATTTGGCTCTTTTACAGGCTTGTTCAGTAAATGCTGCAGCTTGTGGAGACTAAAAGGTGAGCATTCTGTCCAGTGTAACCATTGCTTGCCGCAATGGAAGGATCTCCAGCTGTCTGTGCAAATTTGCCAACATTCACCAATCCAAGACCTTTGTAAACAACATGGGCATGTCCCACATCTCCCTGCTTGTCGAACAAAATTAGCTGCGCACATGGAAATCTCAGTTGTGAGTGTGGGTGGTTGGAGGCAACTGAGACTGCATCTTCAGATTTAATCCCAAACTGACACCATCACCCAGGCAGATGGAGGAGAAAAATGCAACATTCCTGGTATTTGGCAGAATTGAGAGCACAAGGGCAGGACGTGACTGTGCACCACATGAATCTCCTCAATGATTAGGTCTCACCCTATTACTGGATGCTTCCCCGTCCTTGTACGCTTCTGTAGCTGTCTCTTATATCCTCAGCAAGATTCCCCTTAAAATGCATCGCTGCTCAGCTACAGCCTGCAGCAGGTAGTTCCACAGCCTGATCACTCCGAGCACAGATTGCCTTGTGGAATTATGAGTGATCCTTTATCTTCACGACTGTTCATTCTGTCCTTGTGCCAAAGTGGAAATATCATCTTTATGTCAACACTGTCACATCCCTTCAGAATCTCAAAGACCCTTATCACTCCTCAGTTTCATCTTTCCCAAAGCCAGCTCGCTGAATTGTTTTCATTAGCGCAAGCATTCAGCTCTGAACATCCCAGCAAACTGTTCTTCCAACTCTGGCCAAGCTTCTACATCCTTGTAATACAGAGACAAGGACTATCCACAACATTCCAAGTCTGGTCTAATCCACCTTCTTCTGATCTTATGGCAGCAGTATAACCCATGCTTTACTCATTATGTCGCGGCTGTATAAGGTGTTGGTGACGTAACATTTGAAGTACTGCACACAATTCTGGTCGTCCCGCAACGGGAAGGATGTTATTAAACTGGAAAGGGTGCAAAAAAGATTGATAAAGGTGTCATTGAGAATCGAAGGTTTGAGTTCTGAGGAGGGGCTGGATAAGACAGGACTTTTTTCCCCAGGGGTGTAGGAGGCTTTGTGGTGCCTTTATAGAGGTTTATAAAATTGTGAGGGCTATTCACCCTGCCTATGCCCAAGGTTTTTACCCCAGGATAGGGGAGTCCAAAACTAGAGGGCATAGGTCTAAGGTGTGAGGGGTAAGATTTAAAAGGGACCCGATGGGCAACTTTTTCATACAGAGGGTGGTGTACGTTTGGAACAAGCTGCCAGAGGAAGTGGTAGACTCATCATAGAATCCCTACGTTTCAAAAGCAGGCCATTCAGCCCTTCAAGTTCACACCACCCATCTGAAGAGCATCCCACCCCGTCCCACCCCATTCCCTTACCCTTTCCCTGTATTTCCCAAAGCTAATCCACCTAACCTGCACATCCCTGGATGCTGTAGGCAATTTAGCATGGCCAGTTAACCTAACCTTGGGGCTGCAGGAGAAAACTCACGCAGACGTGGGGAAAATGCATAATCTCGACATAGACAGTTGCCCAAGGGTGGAATCAAACCCAGTCCCTGGCGCTGTGAGGCAGAGATGCTTACCACTGAGCCACCCAAGAGCTGGGTAGAATCGCAACCTTAAAAAGACATTTGGACAGGTACATGAATAGGAAAGGTTTAGAGCAATATAGGCCAAACACAGTCAAATGAGATTAGTTTAGTTTAGGAAACCTGGTCATAGAGGTTTACAGCATGGAAACAGGCGCTTCAGGGTCAGCATGGATGAATTGGGCCGAAGGGCCTGTTTCTATGCTGTATGACTCTATTGTTCATTTGTATTGTTACTGTTAATGTAATAAAGACCTGCCAAGTTTCTCCAGCAATTTCTGTTTTTATTGCTACTTTTAATCATTTGTAGATCCGTAATAAGCTCACATCTTCCAGCTCCTGTATCCCATTGGAACAATTATTTTCCTTGGAGTCTGCACTGCCTGATCTTCCTCCCAAGCTCTGCCACCCACACACATACTGAAAACATGCACTGCAAAATTTTAAATTCAAAAACTAAATCCAAACGGTCATCATCACCACTAATGATGAGTTCTCAATTCACTAACAGTACCCTCTGGACAATTAGGGCATGCAAGACACAAGCTGAATTCAAAGCTACAACATCAGTCACATAGGCCTGTTAATTAACTGGATAAAGGAATTACATTTTACACAGGATCACAGGCGCATAGTTGAGGCCCTTCAGCCCATTGAGTCCGTACTAGCCCACTACACTAATCCCTCTCGGTCCTTAACCGTGAATGTTATGATCTCTCAAATGCTCATCCAAGTACCTTTTACAGAATTTGCGATTAATCTGTCCCAGGCAGCCCTGTCCAGACCCCCATCATCTTCTGGGTGAAATTACATTTTCCTCAAATCTCCCCTAAACTTCCTGCCCATCACCAGGAAATGATGACCTAGATATTGCCCCTTCAACTAAAGGGAAAAGCTGCTCTCTACTCACCCTGTCTGTGCCCGCCTGTCTTACACACCTCAATCAGGTGCCCCCCTCAGCCTTCTTTGCTCCAAAGAAAAAAACCTGAGCTTATCCAGCCTCTCTTCATCCCAGGCAACGTCCTGGTGAATCTCCTCCACAACCCGTTCCAGTACAATCACATCCTTTCTATGGTGCAGTGACTAGAACTGCACACAGTCCTCCAGCTGTGGTCGCACCAAAGTCCTGTACAGCTCCAACATCACCTCCTTCCTCTTAGAACCTATACCTCGACTGATAAAGACAAATTGATATGAAGGCCAAAGACCTGTATTAACGCACTGCTTTACCTCCTTATTGCAGATACACGTAATCACTGCTACCTTACAGCACCAGGGACCCGTGTTCAATTCCACCCATGGGTGACTGTGTGTGGAATTTGCAGATTTTCCCTGTGTCTACATGGATTTTCTCCCACAATCTAAAGATATGGGAGTTGGGTGGATTGGCCTTTCTAAATTGCCCCGTAGTATCCAGGGGATGTGCAGATTAGGTGGGTCAGCCATGGGAAATGCTGAGTTGTGGGGACAGTGTGTCACACAATAGGTGTGTGCACGGTGGGGTGCTCCTAAGAGGGTCGGTGGGGAGTCAATGTGCCGAAAGGCCTGTTTCCATGTAATGTATGTGGTGCTGTCTGTATCAATTGTAACAAGCCCACATTCACCAAATAAACATACATTGGAACAAGAGATCGTAGGAACTGCAGATGTTAGAGAATCTGAAATAACAAGGTGTAGAGCTGGATGAACACAGCAGGCCAAGCAGCATCAGAGGAGCAGGAAAGCCGACGTTTCGGGTCTGCACCCTTCTTCAGAAACGGGTCTTTGCTCCTGAGATGCTGCTTGGCCTGCTGTGTTCATCCAGCTCCACACCCTTGTATCTCACATTTGAGCAATTCTTTTACATAAGACACGGTTCATCCCTAATTGCCCTCAGTGGCGGTGAGCCATTTTTGTAGAGCAGTTGCAGTCAGTGTAGGGTAGGTATTGTCAGGGAGGAAGTTCCAAGATTTCAATAAAGCGACTGTGAGAGAATAGCAACATAGACAGTATATGGCTTGTGGCGGCGCAGTTCAGAGGAGGTGATGGGCCTTTGCTGAAAGCATGTGTTTGGAAGGTGCTGGCTAAGAAGCATTGGTGAATTGTTGCAGTGCATCTTGTAGATGGCACACACTGCTGTTATTGCATGTTATGGAGGAAGGAGTGAATGCTTAAAGTGGTGGTGAGAGCATTGTTGGAGCTGCACCCACCCAGGAAGCGGGGAGGACTCCATCGCACTCCTGGCTTAGTCAATGGCAAATCACTTTTAGGGAGTCAGGAGATGAGTTACTCATGTAGAAGCCTCTGACCTGTAGCCACAGTATTAATGTGACTGGACTGGTTCAGTTCCTGGTCAAAGGTAACTCGCAGAATGTGGATAGTGGTCAGGCTCAACAACTGGAACAGTAATGGTAATGCTTTTGTTGAGCTATAGGCATGTATATTTTATTCATTCACACGATTATGGCTAGGTTAGAATGTTTCCCCATCCTTAATTACCCAGAGGGTTACTCGCTGTGGCTGTAGAGTCACACAGAGGCCACAAGAGGTGAGGATGGCAGTTTCCTTCCCCAAAGGATGTTCGTGAGCCAGCGAACAGACAGCGCCGACACACACATATTGAGTCGATCCTGCGCTGTCAGGGTATCCAAGGTTAGAAGACCCGGGAATTGCAGCAGTTAAAGCTGAAATTCCAGCTCCACTATTGCCCCAACATGAGGTGTCCATGGATAAACAGACTCTCACCGGGGTTTCGGCATAAAACCTAGGCTGACACTGCAGCGTGGTATTGAGGGAACGCTGCAATGTTGTAAGTGTCATATTCTGAATGAAGCATCGAACCAAATCCACGAGGAAGATCTGATTCCATTCGCATGACAGAGCAGGTGGCCCAACCAACATTAATCCATTGATCAAACATAATGAAACCATCAGTATCGCAGCACAGCCAATGGGAACCTTTTGTAAACCAAATGACAACTTTGCTTTTTTTTTTAACCTTACCACAGTGACCATCCCGTAAACATCAGAGCATTCCGTGGTCATGCCAAAAGCAAAAGTAAAGGCCAATCAAATACAGTCACCAAGAAAGCTAATGAATAGTTCAGAGGAAACTTCTTTAGCCCAGGGTCTGACGTGAATGTGAATAAATCAACACGGATACAGATAAAGGGATGCCACAGAAAGTTGTAAACACAGCCCAGACGATCACATAAGCCAGCCGCCCATCCAATGACCCCATCTACACTTCTCATTGCCCCAGAAAGGCAGCCAACATCATAAAAGAACACCCCCCCCACCACTCCAGTTATACTCATTTCCAACCTTTTTCATCAGGTAGAAAATGCAAAAGCTTAAACACACAAATCAACAGATTCAAGAACAGCTTCTTCCCTGCTGTGATTAGAATTCAGAAATGACTTCTCAAATTTCAAATCGTAACGTTGATCTTAATTTTTGTACACCTTATTTGTGGCTGCAACTTTAATTCCTCGCTCTGTTCAATCACTCTAAGATCTTTCTGCCTTTGTATGTTACAACCTGCCTGCAAAACAGAGGTTTTCACTGTGTGTACATGTGACAATCATTAACCAAATCAAATCAATCAAGGGAGAAAGGATTCTTAAAAGGTATTCATGGCATATGGAAATCATTGGCTGGGCCAGCTTTTATTGCTCATCCCTATCTGCCATGAGACGCTGGGGGTCAGGTGCCTTCTCGAATAGCTGCAGTCCCTGAGGTGTTGGTAAATCCACAAATGCCATTACACAGGGAGTTCCAGGATTTCGACCAAGCGATGCTGAAGAGCCCGTGGATCAATTCCAGGCCAGGAAGGTGTTTGTGGCTTGGTGTAGGCAGTGGTGATAACACACTGAGTCAGAAGGCAGGATCAGAGAAGGCTGAGTTGGAGCTGAAACACCAAGATGTACTGGTTGGGCTGAATGTTCTTGTGCTGTGTTGTAAAGCTGATAATAAAGAAATGCACATCTTTTGCACCAACACAAAATTCCTCAAACAGACCATTTGCATGAACCAGCTGTGGTTCAAATTCCTGGGACTCACTCTCTTCACAGCTCTTTAGGAGCACCGCAGGACGGTTCAGTTTTCAGTTCACTACTACCATTCCAAAGCTAACCGAGGAAGTAAGCGCCTTTTCACATGATGGCTAATTGCTTTAAAAATTCACATATTTTAAACTGTAACAGTGAGTGGAACCGTCAGAGAGAAAGCTGGTTCAATCTCAGCAGCCGGCCCTTGGCTAAAGGTTTGACAAAGCTAGGATGCAGCATTCACTCAGAATCTGAATCTTGCAAGTGGCTGCTTGTGGCGGGTCAGGACCTGACATAAGAGCATGCAGCGATGAATGCAATGTATCAGGACAAAAGTAAACTGTAATTGCAAGCCAGCACCCCACCGGGACCTAATAGGGGCTTTCCATCAGGGGAGGTCACTAAAGGTCATGGCATCAGAAGGCCTCGAGCAAGCTGCGTTGAGCTACAGAAGGTCGTGGTCAGACATTTCCCAAATGCCATTCCCCAGTCAGGTTCCCAGTTTTCCTAGTCACGCTTCCTCTCCACTTACACTGAAGTCAGGAAAATGACTCACCCAATCGTGCCTGTAATTTCAGGGAATACTAATAACACAGGGCCCTCGGTTTAGATTGCACAATGTTGGGTCTGGAAAATGGCAAGAGTTGAGTAATCACTGTCGAGATGAATGCAGCATCAGGCTCGCCTCGTAATAGCTCTGCAATCCAGTAATTCAGAACCAAAGAGTAATACCTATTAAGAAAGCCATGTCGTGCAGGTGCCAGTGTGGGACTGGGGTGGACAAGGTCAGGAGTCACATGATACCAGGGTTATTGTCCAACAGGTTTATTTGAAATCACAAGATTTCAGAGCCTCGCTCCTTCTGACCCCATCAGGAAAGTCACACCAGCCTGGGGATCTTTTATCTTGTGAACAGCAGGCTGAGGGGGCGAACCCGATTCAGAGTTCTAAGGTTCTGAAAGGGTTTGTTGGGGGAGAAACATTGAGACATAGTAAATAGGAGCTGGAGGAGGCCATTCAGCCCTTCAAGCCTGCTCCATCATCCAATATGATAACCCAACTTGTTCCTGCTTTTCTCCCATAACCATCAATCCCTTTAGCACTAAGTGCTATATCCAATTCCTTCCTGAAAGCAGCCAATGTTTTATGCTTGATCACTTTCTGTGACAGAGAATTTCACAGACTCACCACCCTTTGGGTGAAGAAATTTCTCCTCACCTTAGACCTCAATGATTTACCACATACCCTTAGCCCGTGACCCCTGGTTCTGGACTTCCCCACCATCAGGAACATCCTTCCTGTATTTATGTTGTCCAGTCCTGTTAGAATTTTATAGGTTTCTATGAGATTCCCCCGTCTTATTCTTCTACATTCCAGACAATACTATCCTAACCGATTCAATCTCTGCTCATACACAGAAACATTAAACATAGGTGCAGCCCTTCAAATCACTTAATGTGATCATGGCTGATCATGCATTTTCAGTATCCCACTCCTGCTTTCTCTCCATACCCCTTGATCACTTGGGGCATCCCTAGCTCCCTTTTGAATATATCTAACAAACTGGCCCCAACAGCTTCCTGTGGGAGAGAATTCCACAGGGTCACAACCCATTGAGTGAAGAAATTCTTCTTCAACTCTGCCCTGAATGGCTTACCCTTTATTCTTAGGCTGTGATCCCTATTTCTGGACTTCTGCCATCCCGGGAATCAGTCTGGTGAACCTTTGCTGGACTCCCTCAATAGCACGAATATCTTTCCTCAGGTTAGGAGACCAAAACTGCACACAATACTCCAGGCGTGACCTCACCAAGGCCCTGTATAACTGCAGCAAAACATCCTCACTCCGAAACTCAAATCCTCTCACCATGAAGGCCATTTCAGTCCAGCCATCCTCGGAATCAGGTGTAGAGACAGTGTTTTTTTTTTCAGCTTTGAAAGTCTGGAGACACTAATGGAGCTGACTCGAAACTTGTGAGAATATTGTTTACCTGAAAAGTTGTCTGAATCCTTAACTCACTACAACAGGTATGGTTCAGGTAAACAGCATAGATACTTAGAGAGGGGCACCAGAGAAACACACAGGAGGGAAGAGTTTATTAAAGGAGTTTTATGGCACTGGGTGGGGGGAGGATCATATGAATCAGGAACACCATCAAAGGCTATAAAATCAAAATCCTGCAGACGTCGGGCAGCAAATGCTGGAGAAACTCAGCAGGTCTGGTAGCATCTGTGGAAACAGAAAGTAGAGTTAATGTTATAGATCTTATTTGATTCTTCTATGGAACAAGAGTCACTGGATTCAAAACATTAACTCTGTTTCTCTCTACAGACATTGCCAGGGCTGCTAAGTTTCTCCAGCCCTTACTGTGCTTATCCCAATGTGGCCTGGTTGGATTGTATGTCGTGCTTCTAGGCAGTAAAACTCTCCATGGTTCTACGTAATAATGTTTGAAATGGTTGGACTTCTTCCAGCTTTAAGCCTGTAATACAGTGATATGTTTGTACAAAATCAAATTAATCCGCCATTGTCTTAGAACTGCTGTCACTCCCTCATTGCTTTGGAGCAGAGATTATACCCCCACCCCACCTCCAAATTACTTTTCTTCACAACCCAAGAGAAACAGGAGCCATAAGACCATAAGAAATAGGAGAAGAAGTTAGGCCATTCTGCCCATCGAGTCTGCTCCGCCATTCAATCATGGCTGATAAGTTTCTCGGCCCCATTCTCCCACTTTCTCCCCGTAACCCTTGATCCCCTTGATAATCAAGTACCTAATAAGACCAAGATAATAAAATGTGAGGCTGGATGAACACAGCAGGCCAAGCAGCATCTCAGGAGCACAAAAGCTTACGTTTCGGGCCTAGACTCTTCATCAGAGCCATTTCAGATTTGAAACATTAACTCTGTTCTTCTCTGTCCCCAGATGCTGCTGAGTTTCTCCAGCATCACTGATCGGTCGGGCCAAATGGCCTGTTTCTGTCCTGTGCATTCAGTATCGATTACCAGCGTGCCTATGGTTGGCCAGTTACTTCTGAGGTAACTTCAGGTAACCCACAAGGAGGAAGCTAGTGTTCTCTCAGTTGCTTTAATTGCTGCATGTCACACACAGTATGGTTTGTGGAGCTGAATTAGCCCTGAGTCATCACCAAAACAAACACAATATGATGAACAACACACGTGGGTGGCCATTGCAGACCCAGGCTGCACCAACATTAAATAATACAAATGCAGCTGCATTCCCACTCTTTCGGATGAAGCAATGGAAATGCGCGTGAGTTTCAAAAATTGTGCCGAGTTCAGGTACTCAGGGCTGCTCCTGATGGATACTGCTGAAGTAAGTCTTGTCTGCCACCAACTGTCTACCAGGAGGGAGGAGTTCACCCGCAGGGACACTCCAGGTAACAGACCGGTTTAAGAGAATCAGCAGGCCCAAGGACAACGCACTCCCCGAGCACGCTCACCTCCATCCATGCGCTATCCGGGGATGGTAATCCTCCAGGATTGGACTGGGAATCATCTCAAACTGAAGATCCTGCTCCTCGACAATCCTCCCCATCCACTGAAATGTTTGCAGGACAGTAGAAGCAAGAGGTTTTGCATTCAACACTCTACAGGGCTCTATGGCACCGAAAAAGACCAATCAGCCAACAAGCTTATACTGGTCTGAAATAAGCCCTAACCTATTCTAACTAACGTTTTGAGTCAAGGTAACACCTCATCAGAGCTGGTGATCTAGACTCGAAATGTTAGCTTGCTTGTGTCTCCATGGATACCGCCTGACCCGCTGTGACTTCCAGCAATTTTTGTTTTCAGTACAGATTCCAACGTCTGCAGTAATTTGCTTCTAACTATATTCTAATTCTGTTTTTCAGCTCTTGACCCGTCACAAAATCCAGGCCATTGTCTGCACCAAGTTGGGAGCTATCGAGCCAGATAAGAGGGTCTGGTTAGCTCAGTTTGCTGGACAGTGCAGACTAGCACCAGCAGTGTGGGTTCAATTTCTGCACTGGCTGAAGCTACCACAAAGGTCTCAACCTCTCCCCTCACCTGAGGCACAGTGAGTGAAATAATTCCACAGAGGCAGACTCACCAAGTCACCCTTTATTTACACATGCGCAGTTCATGGGCTCTGACCCAGCCAGCTCAGAGCTGACCTCTAGAGTGAGCAGAACCTCTGACCCTCCCGGTTATACCTGTCAGCCATGGCTCCCTGAATGGGCCGGGTTAACAGCCCCAATCAGGGAACTCATATTCTATGAGGTCCACTGACTGGCCTCATTCCTCAGGTTAAACCACCACCAGTCATTTCTCTCTAATGAGAGAGCAGTCGATGTTTTGGTAGGACAATGGTTATTTTACCTGTCAGGTCACACCTTGTAGTCCGCACTCAACACTTCACCTGACAAACGAGCAGTGCTATGAAAACTTGTGATTTCAAATCAACCTTTGGGGCTATGACCTGGTGTCGTGTGACTTCTGAATTTATCCATCCCAGTCCAACACCCGCGCTTCCACAACAAGCTTCTAACACACATCCCACATCACCTCCCTGCTCTATTGCCCTAGTAATAACCTGAGAGTAACTGTGTGCTCAATTCACATCAAAGCACACAACAGCAGTGGTTGTTAGAACCTCTATGAATTAAGGTCCCTCACCTGGACACACGGGTAATCACTTAAAAAGAAAGTAGAGCAAGGGGAAATCACACTACAAACAAACTGTAATGAAATGATACAATTGTCCAGAGATATTTCATGTTTTCATGTGAAGAGAGTGGCATCAGTGAATAAACTGAATGGTGATGGCATGCAGTAAAAATATTTAGGGAGCAGTGGAGTCACAGTATATAGAGTTTTCCAAATTAAAGGCTTTGCATAAAAGCTTTAACTCCTTCAGCCTGAGAGTGGTCACAATGTGGAACCCGCTACCACAAGTTGAGGTGAGCAGCATAGTTCTTCATTGGAGCACGGCGACAATCAGACCCACTATAAGCTTAATGAATGGCCAAACAGCCTTCCCCTGCTCCTCATTCATCTCAGCATGATGTATTTTAGAGTCAGTCAAACTGCCATAAGAAGGAGCTTTCAATCAGGGATACCAAAGGAAGCAGCCTTGGGACGCAAGTCTGAACTCAACATAAATATATCACATGGAAGAAAAACAGAGAGCACTACTGACCGGAATGAGGTTCCACATTCTGCTAATAAAAACCAACGAGCTTCATTCTGTCTCCTCATGACATTTTCTGCAGCAGTTTTACAGAACTTTAGTTAGGCCACACTTGGAGTATTGTGTGCAGTTCTGTCCACCACACTGTCAGAAGGATGTGGATGATTTGGAGAGGGTACAGAAGAGGTTTAGCAGGATGTTGCCTGGTATGGGGGGATTTTAGCTCTGAAGAGAGGTGGATGAAGAGTCTAGGCCCGAAACGTCAGCTTTTGTGCTCCTGAGATGCTGCTTGGCCTGCTGTGTTCATCCAGCTTCACACTTTGTTATCTTCAATAGACTGAGTTGGTTTTCACTGGAATGCAGAAGGTTGAGGGGTGACCTGATAGACGTTTATAAGTTTGCGAACGGCATGGATAGAAAGGAAACTATGACATGATTTCCTGGGGTGGAGGGGTCAGTTACTGAGGGGCACAGGTTCAAGGTGTTGGGCGGGGGGGTGAGTTTAAAAGAGATGTGCAAGACAAAGGTGGTGAGTGCCTGGAATTCTCTGCCGGCGGAGGTGATGGAAACAGACACAATAGCAACATCCAAGAAGCCGCTGGACGAATACGTGAACAAAAAGGGAACAGGGGTATCTGGATCCTGTAAGGGAAGACAGTATGGAAGGGCAAAATGTAACAGTGCAGGCTTGGAGGGCTGAAGGGCCTGTTCGTGTGCTGTATTGTTCTTTGTAGTTCTTGAAGACTTGCAGGCCTATTGCTATCTGAATTGTATCCACAATATAGTACCTGCTGTATTGATGTCCCAATAGTAACTCATACATCTGAACCCTCTGCAGTACCAGTTATGTAAAAGCCCTACACAGTAGCTGCTATACACTCCAGTGTCTGTTCCTTCAGGTTATAGTATATATATATAATGTACTAACACAATTAAGCATCTGCTGCCTAAGATCTACATTGTGCCCAGAAAATATAAGCCTTATGCAATATCAGATTTATAAACCTTTTATAGTTTTCACAATATATACATCCAATTTCTAAACACCATACGTACCTCAAGTCAAACTCACAATATAAGGCCCATGTGGTATCTTTATGTAACTCATGCACAGTATGCATTCTTTAGTATCCATTTTGTGTAAGCTATATATAAACCCTATTCAATACCTGAAATAAATTCCAGTATCTTACCTTACATATATACCAGCGTTATATATTACCAGATATATGAACACTATTCAATACCTGAAATAAATTCCAGTATCTTACCTTACATATATACCAGCGTTATATATTACCAGATATATGAACACTATTCAATACCTGAAATAAATTCCAGTATCTTACCTTACATATATACCAGCCTTATATATTACCAGATATATGAACACTATTCAGTACCTGAAATAAATTCCAGTATCTTACCTTACATATATACCAGCGTTATATATTACCAGATATATGAACACTATTCAGTACCTGAAATAAATTCCAGTATCTTACCTTACATATATACCAGCCTTATATATTACCAGATATATGAACACTATTCAATACCTGAAATAAATTCCAGTATCTTACCTTACATATATACCAGCCTTATATATTACCAGATATATGAACACTATTCAGTACCTGCTAAAACAAATAGAGAAACACGACATAGCTCATGGATCCTCAGTTAAATACAGCCTGATAGGTAACCCCTATTAGTTCCTGGTATATGTACTCTCTACAGTATCCACGATATATAATTCCTAAGCCTATATCAGTCAAAACCTTATAGTCCTTCAAATGCAACATAAAGAATAATTGTCACATTACCATGAAGTGATACTGTCCTTCTGGGAATATTATCCAAATCCATTGTTTGTATCACTGCAATAACTCCAAGGATCAAAGCGATGGGAAGGTGCATTTTGCAACCACAGCTCCTCATTTGCTGCATTCTGTGGCATGTAATACTGTTGAAGTCAGGTTTTGAGAGCTAAACCGGAAGAAAAGCGTCTATCTTCATTCCAGCATCGCGGAGTTATCCTTCCAATATAATTTTCCACACTGCTCGATCATAGATGCATCATCACTGTGGGGATGAAAAATAATCAGAGAAGAAAAAAACAGATTGGTCACTGCACATCAAAGCACCACCTTGAAACATCAGCATAACAATAACGTAGATCAACTGATAAGTGCTTTCCTCCTCCAACACTCGCAAGTTTGCAATTGTTCTCTTCCTTCTCCTGACACTCTCTATCCACCTACACTTACAAGGCAGTTTTAAAATTCTGGACACTCTTCAGCATTTCCAAGAGAAGAAGGAAGTGAAACTCAAACGTCAAGTGGAGATTACCAAACACAGGTTGAAGGGGTGATTGAAGATATTGCTTTGAAGTAATGCACAAGATGCAGAGGGATGCCATTATCAATGGGCAGGCAACACAAGAGTACACAAAAGAATTAATTTTCATGCTTGATGTAATGTTGCTGTTTCTCGGGACATTTCTGGCTGGGCTGATGAGGCAGCGGACGGTTTGAAACTCTTTCATTATCTAACACTGACTCGTGAAATTATGAAAACGTAAAACCTCTAGGGCTCAGGAAATGAATGCACAGAAACTGAGCCGGGAGAACATTTGATTACTGCTCGTGTTGGCAAATGCATATCAAAATATTTAAGCAACAGTCATGGATAAATAAAGGAAACTGCTGGCAGTGACAGCATATTGTTTGAAATTTTAAAGCTGTTTTCCCTTATCGACTGATTTTAAACAGGTTAACACCTCAACCAAATTATCACTGTTGGGAAATTCATACGATGCATTAAGTGTCGATATGGCAATATCAGCAGTAATTCCTATCCAATTATTCTGTTTGCACATACCTTTCACATCAATTACTGAAGACAGAAAGCACTGAGTTAACCCTGAGTCTGCACTTAACAAAATCCAAACACTCACACACAAATTGAACAGAACTCATCACATTATGGCAATATTTCAAATGTTACGCTCTTTCAAAATTGGATGGCACAATTTTATTTTTTCAAGGACAGCCTGATGGATCAGAGTTTCCAAACTGTCTGTTAAATGTCACGGTAAGATCTTGCTATGACAAATCTGTTGCTAAAAACCTCGCTTGTCTGCTCCTGGTGAACAATTTGGTTGAGGTAGCGAGACCAGAAGTGTTGCGATTTATCATGGTCAATCAGCAGGCAGGTAGAGGCAACATTAGAGTCAGGGGAAGACAGAGAGGGAGGGACACAATGTGTAAAGCGGTGGGCGCAGAGAGAGAGAGAGGTTTTGGGGCAGTCAGAAAGAGAGGTTATAAAAACATGGAGAAAGGAACAGAGAGACAAAGAATAGAGTGAGAGAAGTACAGCTAGCAAGGCAGACTCAGGAATAAAGGAAAAACAATGGCCTAGTGGTATTATCTCTGCAGAGATAATGTTGTGGGGACCTGGGTTCAAATCCTGCCACAGCAGATGGTGGGATATGAATTCAATTAAAAATATCTGTAATTAAGAATCTAATGATGATCATGAATCCATTGGTCAGGGAATACCCATCTGGTTTACTCATATCCGTCAGGGAAGGAAACTGCCATCCTTACCTGGTCTGGCCTACACGTGACTCCAGACCCACAGCAATGTGGTTGACTCTGAACTGCCCTCTGAGCAATTAGAGATGGGCAATAAATGCTGCCCTGTCAGCGATGCCCTCATCCCATTAATGAATTTAAAGGAAAAGACAAGCTGTTCCAGGCAGGGAGAGGAAAAAGAAAAATTGCAATCCACAAGATGAATATTATGCATTCTTCAGTTTAATTTAAATGCATTGGAAATGAAACTGTTCTAATGAGGGCCATTCTAGAGCAGAGGCTGAGTGGTACAGAAGATACAGAGGGCATCTGGTTTGTGACAGACTGACAGTGAAATCACGCATGCAACCCAGAGAGAAGCAGAAGCTTTCTCCTGCTGATGGAAAACTGCATAGCAACACCTGGAGACACTGTCAATGAGAAACTCTGTGGCAACAAAACTGCCTCAGCGCAACGGGCACCGAGAATTGTACCGAAACAAGAAACTGGGAATATGGTATGCAGGTAAAGTGCGGAGTTAACGAGGTGTAGAGCTGGATGAACACAGCAGGCCAAGCAGCATCAGAGGAGCATCAGAAATGAAGAAAGGAAGAAGGGTCCAGGCCCAAAACGTCAGCTTTCCTGCTCCTCTGATGCTGCTTGGCCTGCTGTGTTCGTCCAGCTCTACACCTTATTATGTCAGATTCTCCAGCATCTGCAGTTCCTACTATCGCAGATAAAGTATGGAGTTCGGTTTCAAATTGCGCATTTGTTGGGGAAATAGGGAATCAAAACCATCAAAGCAAGCCTCTTAAAAACAATGAAAGCACAGAGAAAAGCTGTGGTTTAAAGACAGCTCCAGACAGTACATTGCAACAGGGCACACTGTTCTGCTGCCTCTTTGAACTCTGCACACCCCAAACAAACATAGCAGCAAATTACTGCAGTTACTGTAATCTGCACTGAAAACAAAAAAATCACAGCAGGTCCGGCTGAATCATAGAGAGAGAGCAGGCTAATGTTTCGAGCCTCAAAACATTAGCCTGCTCTCTCTCCATGGATGCTGTCTGACCTGCTATGTTCTGTAGTATTTGTTGTTTCCAAACAAACATGCCTCTATTCACGATTCTTTCAGAAATACAATTTTCTACTAGAACTTGTTGAAATCTTGACACATGCATAGTACTAATGATTGCTTGCAAGTAAGAAAAACAAACCACCCATGCTGTTGGGAACTGGCTGTGAATTTAGGACATCAGCAAACGCTGGTGGGGACCTTTGTTCAGAGATTAGCCTCAACAACAGAAGTGATTTTTATCAAAATATGTTCCAATTCTTCAATGGCTTAATGCAGCTGCCCAGGAGTTCAACTGTGCTGTTTCTCCGATCTTACTTAATCCCCTCCTTCTTCTCAGACACTGAATAATGGTGAAGATAAAGTGTGGAGCTGGATGAACACAGCAGACCAAGCAGCATCAGAGGAGGAGGAAGGCTGACGTTTTGGGCCTGGACCCTTCTTTAGAAATTTCTAGCTCTACACCTTGTTATCTCAGATTCTCCAGCATTGGCAGCTCCTAACGCCTCTGAATAATGCAGAAGGTCTGTTTAACATTGCGTAAATGGCATTTACTCATTTTGGGAGGAGTGTGATCCATTCATGGCTGTTTATCCACCACCCCTAGTTCCCTCTTCCTCTCCCTCACCTCCCCACCTTCCCCCACCCCCACCCCCTGCCTTCCCAGATGGTGATAGTCAGGTTTAAATTGTCACTCTTCCTCCTGACTGCTCGTTACGCACATTCGATGAGCTAGTTGGTTCCTGCCAATACTGGGCAGCATGAGCTTGTAATCAGGCCTTGGGTCAGCAGAGAAAGATGGAGGAAGAGCCATCGTACTCTGCTCCTGTTTCAAGGCTGAGGTAGATTTTTGACACACAAGGGGTCAAGGGTTACAGGGAGGGCAAACAGGACAGCAGGTCTGAGACCACAACCAGAGCAGCCAGGCCACTATTGACTGCCAGAACAGGCTCGAAGGGCCGAATGATCTCCGTTCTATTTTTCTGTGTTCCATCTGATCTCAAGGCAGACTGGAACCAGGTCCAACGACCCCACACTGTTCTCCAGCAGGTAACCAATAATCACTTTTACTGTCCTGAGGAAGGGTCACCAGACCCAGAACGCTGATTCTGACTTTTCTGTTTCTGTTGCCAGACCTGCTGAGCTTTTCCAGCAGCTTCTGTTTTTGTTGTTAATGCTTTTTACTGATGTGACTGATTCCTAGACAGAGGGTGTGCTCAAAACCCAAATATCTACATTGGGTGTGTTCTTGAGAGTGGAGAGCCAATGGGAGATCTTCCCACACAGGTGGCCCCGGAGCTTAGAAACTAAAAGGGAAATGTCTCCTTGTTAAAGCAACCCCTCAGCAACTTCTAAAATCATTAGGCCGCAAGATGTAGGAGCAGAAGTAGGCCATTCGGCCCATCTGGTCTGCTACTTCATTCAATGGTATCAAGGTTGATTTGATAATCCACAACTTCACTTTCCTGCCTTTTTCTCTTAACCCTTGATTCCCTTATTTGTTAAAAATCTGTCTATCTTAGCAACGAATATCCTTAATGACCCAGCCTTCTCTGCAGTAAAGAGCTGCTCGGATTCACTGTCCTCTGAATGATGATTTCCTCCTCATCTCTGTCTTAAATGTGCAAACCCTTTATTTTGAGATTATGCCTCTGCTCCTGGACTCCTGCAAGGGGAAACAGCCTTTCGACATCTTGTTTTTCTCAACTCCAATGCATACATGCCCAATTGATTCAGCATCTCTTCATAAGACAGTCCCTCTATCAGCCAAGTGAACATTCCCTGGTCTACCTCCAATGACAGTCTATCAAAGCCTTCTCCAGTCTACAGGCCATCATTATGATGAGGAAACTGTGAGGCAGGGCCTTTAAATGAGCTTACAATACTCCCCATAACATACAGGCATTGGGCTTTAATACACCCACTATACCAACCCCCAAAACTAACCTGGAGAAAAATGGCTCCAAGGCAAGGTGGTGCTGGTAAAGTCCATGTGGAAATACCCTTCCATCCAACCCCATAATGGAGTGAGAATCCTACCCTTGCTCACTATTTAAGAGGCATTATTTTCAAATGTGCGCATGTGTGCGATTATCTGTCTGTGTGTATATGTGAGAACATGTGAGTGTAACTATCAGGCTATGAGTATGTGAATGCACATGTATGTGTGAAAACACATGAGTGTCTATGCATGTGACAGTGACAGTGTGAGTGTGTGTTATTGTGCGAGTGTGTGTGTATGTCAGTCAATGTGTGTCAGTGTGAGTATGAGTGTGTGTGTCTGTGTGTGTGTAAGAGTGAATGTGAATCTGTGTGTGTTTGTATGTGAGTGAGTGCATTAGCGAGTGTGAATCTGTGTGTTTGCATGTGAGAGTGTGTGTCAGTGAGAGTGAATCTGTGTGTGTGTTTGTATGTGAGAGTGAGTGCGTCAGTGAGTGTGAATCTGTGTGTTTGTATGTGAGTGAGTGCG
Organism: Stegostoma tigrinum; assembly: GCF_030684315.1. Taxonomy (NCBI): domain Eukaryota; kingdom Metazoa; phylum Chordata; class Chondrichthyes; order Orectolobiformes; family Stegostomatidae; genus Stegostoma; species Stegostoma tigrinum. Next base: position 6,823,549 of record NC_081373.1, read on the forward strand.
TTAGTGAGTGCGAATCTGTGTGTGTGTTTTTATGTGAGAGTGAGTGCGTCAGTGTGAATCTGTGTGTGTTTGTATGTGAGAGAGTGTGTCAGTGAGTGTGAATCTGTGTGTGTGTTTGTATGTGAGAGTGAGTGTGTCAGTGAGTGTGAATCTGTGTGTGTGTTTGTATGTGAGAGTGAGTGCATCAGTGAGTGTGAATCTGTGTGCGTTTGTATGTGAGAGTGAGTGCGTCAGTGAGTGTGAATCTGTGTGTGTTTGAATGCAAGAGTGGAGTGCGTTAGTGAGTGTGAATCTGTGTGTGTGTTTGTATGTGAGAGTAAGTGTGTCAGTGAGTGCGAATCTGTGTGTGTTTGTATGTGAGAGTGAGTGCGTCAGTGAGTGTGAATATTTGTGACTCGGGGACAGACAAGCCCAGGGAAAGACCTTGGTGGGGAGTGAGGCTTGCTTTGCCAGCAATACAGCCAACGTCTGACAGCAAAGTGTCCAGGCATTATATAAGAACATTACTTCGAAATCCATTCCATATCACGTTTAACAAGGTCAATAATGCAAATATGGATAAAGTAAACTGCAACAATTTAAATATATCCTTACAGGGATCTGCACATTGTCGAAATGACTTGCCTATTTTTAATCCAGACTGGCTCTCAGTGCCATATCTAATTTGAGACTGCACAGAATTACTGGAAAGCTCCAAGGACACACCTATGTAAATATTAGCATATTCAAAAGTAACTGTGGAAATACAAGCACACTCCCAGAACATTTCCACTTCTTGGCAATACTGGCACTCTTCCAGATCCCGGCCCTCCCCCACTCCCTAGAATCTTGGTACATTCCCAGATCCCCACTCCCTCCCCAGGAATATTGGCATTCACCCAGAGGGCACCCCCTGTGAATACTGACACATTCTCAGTGTTTCCTCCTTGGGAATCTTGGCACACTCCCAAGGGTTCCCCTCCTTGGGAATCTTGGCACACTCCCACGGGTTCCCCTCCTTGGGAATACTGGCATACCTCCAGGGGGTCCCCTCCTTGGGAACACCGACACACTCCCTCTGTGAATACTGGTAGAAGGGCAACAAGGCAGTAACTGGGGATCCCCTTCAGATACCACCAGTGTATCAGGGAACACACCGCCTGTGATGCTGAGGTTGATATCCTCAGGGGACCACAAAGTCTTGAAAGATTCTGAGAGCCATAGAAGTGAAAACGGCATTCTGAATTCAAGCTCCCAGTGTGCAGAATGCCACTTTTTAGGAACTTGCGTTTCAAATCTCTCCTCATCAACTGTTAAAACAGTCAGAAAGTCATCAGCAACACTGACTAGGATCTGCCTCGCACCAACATTTATGGGTGTGCTTAACCTTTTGAGAATCATCAAATAAACTGTATTGTTGTAACGCTGACGATATTGGTATAATAACAAAATGTGAGGCTGGATGAACACAGCAGGCCAAGCAGCATCTCAGGAGCACAAAAGCTGACGTTTCGGGCCTAGACCCTTCATCAGAGAGGGGGATGGGGGGAGGGAACTGGAATAAATAGGGAGAGAGAGGGGGAGGCGGACCGAAGATGGAGAGAAAAGAAGATAGGTGAAGAGAGTATAGGTGGAGAGGTAGGGAGGGGATAGGTCAGTCCAGGGAAGACGGACAGGTCAAGGAGGTGGGATGAGGTTAGTAGGTAGATGGGGGTGCGGCTTGGGGTGGGAGGAAGGGATGGGTGAGAGGAAGAACAGGTTAGGGAGGCAGAGACAGGTTGGACTGGTTTTGGGATGCAGTGGGTGGAGGGGAAGAGCTGGGCTGGTTGTGTGGTGCAGTGGGGGGAGGGGACGAACTGGGCTGGTTTAGGGATGCAGTAGGGGAAGGGGAGATTTTGAAACTGGTGAAGTCCACATTGATACCATTAGGCTGCAGGGTTCCCAGGCGGAATATGAGTTGCTGTTCCTGCAACCTTCGGGTGGCATCAATGTGGCACTGCAGGAGGCCCATGATGGACATGTCATCTAGAGAATGGGAGGGGGAGTGGAAATGGTTTGCGACTGGGAGGTGCAGTAGTTTGTTGCAAACTGAGCGGAGGTGTTCTGCAGAGCGGTCTCCAAGCCTCCGCTTGGTTTCCCCAATGTAGAGGAAGCCACACCGGGTACAGTGGATGCAGTATAGCACATTGGCAGATGTGCAGGTGAACCTCTGCTTAATGTGGAATGTCATCTTGGGGCCTGGGATAGGGGTGAGGGGGGGAGGTGTGGGGGCAAGTGTTGCATTTCCTGCAGTTGCAGGGGAAGGTGCCGGGTGTGGTGGGGTTGGAGGGCAGTGTGGAGCGAACAAGGGAGTCACGGAGAGAGAGGTCTCTCCGGAAAGCAGACAGGGGTGGGGATGGAAGAATGTCTTGGGTGGTGGGGTCGGATTGTAGATGGCGGAAGTGTCGGAGGATGATGCGTTGTATCCGGAGGTTGGTGGGGTGGTGTGTGAGAACGAGGGGGATCCTCTTAGGGCGGTTGTGGCGGGGGCGGGGTGTGAGAGACGTGTTGCGGGAAATACGGGAGACGCGGTCGAGGGCGTTCTCGATCACTGTGGGGGGGAAAGTTGCGGTCCTTGAAGAATTTGGACATCTGGGATGTGCGGGAGTGGAATGTCTTGTCGTGGGAGCAGATGCGGCGGAGGCGGAGGAATTGGGAATAGGGGATGGAATTTTTGCAGGAGGGTGGGTGGGAGGAGGTGTATTCTAGGTAGCTGTGGGAGTCGGTGGGCTTGAAATGGACATCAGTTACAAGCTGGTTGCCTGAGATGGAGACTGAGAGGTCCAGGAAGGCGTGGGATGTGCTGGAGATGGCCCAGGTGAACTGAAGGTTGGGGTGGAAGGTGTTGGTGAAGTGGATGAACTGTTCGAGCTCCTCTGGGGAGCAAGAGGCGACGCCGATACAGTCATCAATGTACCGGAGGAAGAGGTGGGGTTTGGGGCCTGTGTAGGTGCGGAAGAGGGACTGTTCCACGTAACCTACAAAGAGGCAGGCATAGCTGGGGCCCATGGCCACCCCCTTAGTCTGTAGGAAGTGGGAGGAGTCAAAAGAGGAGTTGTTGAGGGTGAGGACGAGTTCGGCTAGGCGGATGAGGGTGTCGGTGGAGGGGGACTGGTCGGGCCTGCGGGACAGGAAGAAGCGGAGGGTCTTGAGGCCATCTGCATGCGGAATGCAGGTGTATAGGGACTGGACGTCCATGGTGAAGATGATGTGTTGGGGGCCAGGGAATTGGAAGTCCTGGAGGAGGTGGAGGGCGTGGGTGGTGTCACGGACGTAGGTGGGGAGTTACTGGACCAAGGGGGAGAAAATGGAGTCCAGATAGGTGGAGATGAGTTCGGTGGGGCAGGAGCAGGCTGAGACGATTGGTCGACCGGGGCAGGCAGGTTTGTGGATTTTGGGAAGGAGATAGAAACGGGCCATGCGGGGTTGGGGAACAATGAGGTTGGAGGCTGTGGGTGGGAGGTCCCCTGAGGTGATGAGGTCATGAATGGTGTTTGAGATGATGGTTTGGTGCTCGGGTGTGGGGTCATGATCGAGGGGGCGGTAGGAGGTGGTGTCGGAGAGTTGGCGTCTGGCCTCGGCGATGTAGAGGTCAGTGCGCCATACTACCACTGCGCCACCCTTGTCTGCGGGTTTGATGGTGAGGTTGGGGTTGGAGTGGAGGGAGCGGAGGGCTGGTTGGAGGCTGTGGGTGGGAGGTCCCCTGAGGTGATGAGGTCATGAATGGTGTTGGAGATGATGGTTTGGTCCAATTCCCTGGCCCCCAACACATCATCTTCGCCATGAACATCCAGTCCCTATACACTTGCATTCCGCATGCTGATGGCCTCAAGGCCCTCCGCTTCTTCCTGTCCTGCAGGCCCGACCAGTCCCCCTCCACCGACACTCTCATCCGCCTAGCTGAACTCGTCCTCACCCTCAACAACTTCTCTTTTGACTCCTCCCACTTCCTACAGACTAAGGGGGTGGCCATGGGCACCCGCATGGGCCCCAGCTATGCCTGCCTCTTTGTAGGTTACGTGGAACAGTCCCTCTTCCGCACCTCCACAAGCCCCAAACCCCACCTCTTCCTCCGGTACATTGATGACTGTATCGGCGCCGCCTCTTGCTCCCCAGAGGAGCTCGAACAGTTCATCCACTTCACCAACACCTTCCACCCCAACCTTCAGTTCACCTGGGCCATCTCCAGCACATCCCTCACCTTCCTGGACCTCTCAGTCTCCATCTCAGGCAACCAGCTTGTAACTGATGTCCATTTCAAGCCCACCAACTCCCACAGCTACCTAGAATACACCTCCTCCCACCCACCCTCCTGCAAAAATTCCATCCCCTATTCCCAATTCCTCCGCCTCCGCCGCATCTGCTCCCACGACAAGACATTCCACTCCCGCACATCCCAGATGTCCAAATTCTTCAAGGACCGCAACTTTCCCCCCACAGTGATCAAGAACACCCTCGACCGCGTCTCCCGTATTTCCCGCAACACGTCTCTCCCACCCCGCCCCCGCCACAACCGCCCAAAGAGGATCCCCCTCGTTCTCACACACCACCCCACCAACCTCCGGATACAACGCATCATCCTCCGACACTTCCGCCATCTACAATCCGACCCCACCACCCAAGACATTTTTCCATCCCCACCCCTGTCTGCTTTCCGGAGGGACCACTCTCTCCGTGACTCCCTTGTTCGCTCCACACTGCCCTCCAACCCCACCACACCCGGCACCTTCCCCTGCAACCGCAGGAAATGCTACACTTGTCCCCACACCTCCTCCCTCACCCCTATCCCAGGCCCCAAGATGACTTTCCACATTAAGCAGAGGTTCACCTGCACATCTGCCAATGTGGTATACTGCATCCACTGTACCTGGTGTGGCTACCTCCTCATTGGGCAAACCAAGCGGAGGCTTGGAGACCGCTTTGCAGAACACCTCCGCTCAGTTCGCAACAAACAACTGCACCTCCCAGTCACAAACCATTTCCACTCCCCCTCCCATTCTTTAGATGACATGTCCATCATGGGCCTCCTGCAGTGCCACAATGATGCCACCCGAAGGTTGCAGGAACAGCAACTCATATTCCGCTTGGGAACCGTGCAGCCCAATGGTATCAATGTGGACTTCACCAGCTTCAAAATCTCCCCTTCCCCCACCGCATCCCAAAACCAGCCCAGTTCGTCCCCTCCCCCCACTGCACCACACAACCAGCCCAGCTCTTCCCCTCCACCCACTGCATCCCAAAACCAGTCCAACCTGTCTCTGCCTCCCTAACCTGTTCTTCCTCTCACCCATCCCTTCCTCCCACCCCAAGCCGCACCCCCATCTACCTACTAACATCATCCCACCTCCTTGACCTGTCCGTCTTCCCTGGACTGACCTATCCCCTCCCTAACTCCCCACCTATACTTGCTTCACCTATCTTCTTTTCTCTCCATATTCGGTCTGCCTCCCCCTCTCTCCCTATTTATTCCAGAACCCTCACCCCATCCCCCTCTCTGAAGAAGGGTCTAGGCCCGAAACGTCAGCTTTTGTGCTCCTGAGATGCTGTTTGGCCTGCTGTGTTCATCCAGCCTCACACTTCGTTACCTTGGATTCTCCAGCATCTGCAGTTCCCATTATCTCTGATCTTGGTATAATGCCTGTTCTCCGAGATGTCACCATGAGAATTATATATCAGCACCAGAACGCAAAGTTTGACATCTCGTCTGGGAAAACAGCATATCCACAATGTGGTCCCCCTGTGCTGCAATGGATCATCAACCTTCATTTCTCTGTGTTCAATATGCTCTGGGAGTGGGATTTGTACACAGAACCTCCTGTTTCCCAGGTCAGAGAGCTACCCACACAGACACAGACACAGATGGGCACGATGTCAAATTGGAGTTTCAAATGTAGGAAAAACTCAACATCTCAGAGAGAAACACAGCTAACAGTTCAAGCTGATGACCTTTCATCATCACTGTTTGCTTCTGTCTCCACCCCTACTGAGTATTCCTGTTTATATTCCAGACTTCCAGCTCGTGCGCGTATTTTGGTTGGGAATTACGGATTTTCCAACCCTCCTTCCCATGGTTACAGCTGAAGATTCCCAACAGGAAGTGGGAAAATTGCCCACACCTCAGTGGAAAATTTTTTATTAACTGATGGACGGTAACAGGAAGACCAGAAACAAACGCAGAGTGTGTTGGAGAAACTCAGCAGATCTGTGGAGAGGAGAAACAGAGTCAACATATCTGGTATGAATCTTTCTCAGGAGTGTCAGGAAGGCAGTAAGCAGGATGCAACGATGGAAAATAAAGAACACGCCGATTGTTGAGATCCATATGGAAGCTCAACCTCTTGTAATCACACCAGAATAATGACGGAGTCCAAATCCTCCTTCACAATATACTAAAGCTTCAATTAGTATGTTATTCCACACTGCTATCAATTTAGTAACCACGGTAACTGTAGAGCAATAGTAATGGCAACCTAGCAAAAAATTAGCAGTGAATTCAATTGTCAGTATCTCATCTGGTCCAGATTTACCATAAACTATTTGAGTAATTCATATACACCTCTCAAGCTTCACCTCATATGCTACAGATTAGTTTTTCTTCAGTGCAACTAGGAAGTGAAGTTGAACAACCTCACGTCATGTGTAACTGCACATTATCTTCTCAAGAATGGAATTATGTCTACAGCTTTCAACCCACTGAAGTCATTTCTGTTCTGTAACATGGGAAATTAAGGTAGCATTTTTTTTCTAGATAGTATTTAGAAAACAATTTACAGGAGGTGCAGGAGTACTATTGATGTGATAATATTTGCATTTTATACAGTGCTATATTGCATCAAAACACCTAAAAGTCACACAATGCCTGACTTTCTAACTGCAGTGGGTGTTAGCTAGTAGGCAGATGCAACATCCATTTCGTGCCATGAACACAGAATTTCACAACTGGAACAACAAGAAGAGTGACCCAGTTCCCCTGCTTTCGGTGGTCATGCCCAGAGCAGGAGCACTGGCCAGAACATTGGTGTAACGTCAGCAAAATGTGTTTTCACGGTTTTGCTATTATCTGGATGGGTGCAGCCCCAACAACACTCTAGAAGCTTGACACCATCCAGGACAAAGCAGCCCCCCCTTGATTGGCACCACATCCACAAACATCCCACTCCCTCCACCACCGACACTCAGGAGCAGCAGTGTGTACTCTCTACAAGACGCACTGCAGAAATTCACCAAAGATCCTCAGGCAGCACCTTCCAAACTCACAATCGCTTCCATCTGGAAGGGCAGCTGATACATGGGAACACCACCCCCTGCAAGCTCCCCTCCGAGCCACTCACCATCCTGACCTGGGAATATGTCGTTATTCTGTGTCACTGGGTCAAAATCCTGGTATTCCCTCCCTAAAGGAATTATGGGTCTATGTACAGCATGTATACTGAAGAGGCTCAAGAAGGCAGCTCACCACCACCTTCTCAAGGGGCAACTAAGGACGGGCAATAAATGCTGGGCCCAGCCAGTCATACCAATGTCCTGTGAATGAACAGTAAAAGAAATTCCCAAGAAATTCCAAGGGTGCTCAGTACTTGGAACGGATGTTTAGATTATGAGAACAAACTATAGGAGTTATGGGTGTTCAAACCAAAAAGCTTCGAACTATTGTGGACAGGGGTGGGGTGGGGTCAGGGGTGGGGGGGGGGGGGGTGGGAAGAGGGAGACAGGCTGGCGGTACCCAGCTGCTGCCAACATCCAAAGTGTCTGCTGCGGTCACCACATTCTGGAATAACGCAACGTCAAAGAGCAACGATTGGTGGGGTGCCAATTCACAGCGTGGGTATAGGCTGTGACCATCATCACCACAATGATGGCAGTATACCACCCCCCTTCTCAAACAGCACTGGGGCAAGTGGCCAATAAATGCTGCCCAATTGGCAGGAACCCACTAACCACTGGAAGTAACCAAAGTGAGAGCGATACGAATAAGACTTCCCACAGATATTGGGATTGTCGAGTAGGGGCTGGCGTAGGGGCTCGGAGGGGACAACAAGGAAGAGAAACAAAGGCAGCCGAACCGAACATTAAACAGCACAACACCTTTCGGCATTCACAAGATGTTGAGCTCCTGGTGTGGGATCTACCTGTGCAGATTCTGAAAACCTCTTGCGTTTCCTGGTATTCTTGCCAATGAAAGGAAGCCAAGACAATGACAATCTGTATGACATCCTGAGGCTCTGTCTCTGAACCAATGTGCAAATACACACACACACGCGCGCGCACACACACGCGCGCACACACACACGCGCACACACACACTCACTCTCTCTCACACACACACATTCACTCTCTCTCTCACACACACACACACACACACACACACACACACACACACACACATTCATACACATACACACACATAAACATGCACAAACACACACACACACAATACTGCTCAAACAATAGCCAAATCTAATGCTTGACACCAGTGACATGACCCCTGGTCCTTTTCCAGCTAGTTTTGGTTTGACACAACAAGACTGAGTAGAGCAGTGCACGTGACTGCAGACTTTCTGATTGTCATGTCATCTACGGGGCCCATTTCAGGGCCAATTCTTCATGTACAACTTCCTCTGTCTGTGCAAGTTGTGCAAGGTACGACGTCTGCTCATCAAACTGTCTACAAGATTGATGTTTCACAGGCGGATGTGGGCAGAAGTATTTGGGAGAAAGGTTAGTTTAATAATCACACCCCACCCCAGAGAACTATCTAAATCTGCCTCTCTGATAAAGGGTCTAGGCCTGAAACGTCAGCTTTTGTGCTCCTGAGATGCTGCCTGGCCTGCTGTGTTCATCCAGCTTCACACTTTGTTATCTAACTCCGCCCACTATTTCTAAACCTAGCTCCATTAATGGCAGAGGACAGAGATAAATTGCATAATTTTATGGCTTTTTTTCTCCTCTTCTGTTCACAAGGAGTTTTTTTTTAATTTAAATTCTTATTTCTTTCCCCTCACCTCCCCAAAGCCTGTCGTCCATCATCTAAAGGTACAAGTCAGGAGTGTGATGGAACACTCCCCACTTGCCTGGATGGGTGCAGCCCCCAACAACACTCAAGAAGCTTGACACCATCCAGGACAAAGCAGCCGCTTGATTGGCACCACATCCACAAACATCCCACTCCCCCCCAACACCGACGCTCAGTAGCAGCAGTGTGTACTCTCTACAAGATGCACTGCAGAAATTCACCAAAGATCCTCAGGCAGCACCTTCCAAACCCACGGCCACTTCCATCTAGAAGGACAAGGGCAGCAGATACATGGGAACACTACCCCCTGCAAGTTCCCCCCCCAAGCCACTCACCATCCTGACTTGGAAATGGTTCCTTCACTGTTGTTGGATCAAAATCCTGGAATTCCCTCCTTAAGGATATTGTGGGTCAACCTACAGCGCATGGACTGCAGCGGTTCAGGAAGGCGGCTCACCTCCCCCCGCTTCACAAGGGGCAACTAGACAAGGGCAATAAATACTGGGCCCAGCCAGTGACACCTATATCCTGCGACCAACCTAAAGACATTGCAAAAGATCCCTTTGTGATTGCAAAGGAAGTGGATTGTGAGAGAACTCTCCCTGGGGCACGGCCAACTCTTATCCCTCAAAGAAAAAGCATTGTATACAGATCAATTTGAGGATTGTTTTGTGGGATCTTGCTGTGTGCATTTCCTAGCATTAAACCAGTGACCCCCTCCTCTGAAGTACTACTGCGGTTGGAATGCACTTTGGGATGTCTTGAGGTCACGGCCCTTTCTAGAAGGACAATTAATTCTGACATGACTTGGGGCTGTCAGCGTTTACCCCTGTTGCTGTGCGGTTGGCTGGTATCCTCCTAGAATTATGGTGAAAAGGGTGTGACGCGCGCAGCAAGATCCCAGTTTATTATCGGCACTTGCAGCTCATTCCAAGATTTGCACGTTGTGTAGAGATACTTCTGAACGAGACCAGGCAGACCCATTTCAGACACGCGGTGTGGTGGAACTATCGGGGTCCATTGGGAATGAAGTGCGTAAGATTGGCGGTTGTGAGCAGTCATTAAACTCATAACCATGGTGCGTTGTCATCACAGTGAAGGCGAATTAGATAGGTCCTCCACTCTGCCTTTCCCAGTCCCATATCCCATTTTTGCCTGGCGTACGGCTCAAACTGAGCTCATCAATATTCAGTTAAAATCTTGCCTTTGGATTTTCATGTTTGACCCAATCCATTGAGAGTTTCTGGTGAAACCAGGGAAGGTGCCATTTTAATATCTCCCAAAACAGGGTCAATGTCAGGGACAAGCCTGCTCCAATTTTCCAGAAATCCCAGTCTCTGGTGCTCAGAATCCTGCCTGGACAAATACCAATAAAATTTCCATCCCTGCCTTTGGATCATCTCAGTCCCAAATGCCCCTGGAAACATGCAACAATATCAAGGCTGGTTCGAGCATGGACTAACAGGAACATGAAGGCAGCAATCAGGTCAATCGGTAGTTTCTTCTTCGCAGTTCCATGTGGCCTTTGGGGCTGTAAGGCTTCCACTACTCGCACTGTTTCTGTAACAAGGGTTGCTCCACCAAAAATGCTCTGTCGTCCACAAGTGGGCCGCTGTTACCCACTTCCATTTCCTTCCTCTTACTCCCCACACAGCACAGCAGCAGGAGTCAAGCCCGGGCACTCAAGTCCGGGCACTCAAACCAGATATTGAAATCCAATCCTCAAATCCCGACACTCAAATTGGAACACTCAGATCTGGACCCTCAAACCTGGATATTCAAATATGGCCAATCGAAACAGACAGGTTAGCCACCAGAACCGACAGAGTATACTTGATTCTGGTCACTTGGCAAATTAAATTGGGAAGGTCCCCCTCTCAATCTTTCTGTGAGAAAGACACGGGCCCTGAGCTTACTGCCAGCACCCGCCCTATTTACATGAGGTGAGAATCAAGCTCATCACACCAAAATGTCCAGTGAGGACTGTAACCAATGGCCCAGAACAAGTTTGGATCCAATACTTACATTGCAGTGAACCTGTGGATTCTCCACCCATGGGGACCAAGTCACTGACTATATTCATTAAGAAGTGGATAAATGTTTTGAATTTAAAGACATCAAGGAGTAGAAGGTAGATAGCAAGAATATGGCATTCAGACACGTGATCATGTTGAATAGCAGAGCCGGTTCGAGGGGCTGAATGGCCTACTCCTGCTCCTATTTTCTATGTTTTTATGTTTAATACACAGCCTGTGCCAAGTTACTTATTCTCAGCTGAGCTGGCAGAAGAGCCACAAAGCATAGCCTCCTCTTTCCAAAGCCATGGAAGGAAGATGGGAATTTCACCAAGAGTTCCACTCGAGAGAGGTGTCCATCTCCCTCTCTGTGTGGAGAATAAATTCTGAGTTTCACTCTCATTGACCCCACTGCCATCATGTTATAACCACTGACTGACGACAAAACCCGTGACTAGGCCTCAGCTGGAGTATCCCAGACTGGGGCCTACTTGGGAAGGCGACAGACAGAACACAGAAAGGATCGAGGGGATTGGTTGAGAGATGAGGAACTTCCATTGCATGGACAGTAATAGAGAAGCTGGGGCCATTCTTAGCTGCAAGGAGATCCACAACCACAAGACAATGATCTCAGATGATTGGCCAAACAATTTGCGGTAACACAAGCAAAATAAAACCTTCTCCTGTGAGTCACACACACACACACACACACACACGTGTTCCTTCTCTATGGTTCGTACTTCTGCCTGTCACACAACAGACGGGGGTCTCAATTCCCTGACGGGGAGAGAAGTTTTTCCTCGGGGATGGTTAGCTTTGTTGACTGGACAGGTGGCCTGTAATGCAGCATTGTGCCAACATCGTGGGTTCAATTCCCACAGCAGCTGAATTCTGAGGAAGGGTCACTGGATCCAAAACGTTAACTCTGTTTTCTCCTTCGCAGATGCTGCCAGACCTGCTGAGTTTTTCCAGCAACTTTAGGTTTTTGTCCCATACCAGCAGAGGTTACCACAAAGGACTCTCCTCCTCAACCTCGTCCCTCATCTGAGGCATGGTGACCCTCAGGTTAAACCTACCTCTGTCATTTCTCTCTCTCTCTCTAATGAGAAAGCAGGACTACAGAGAGTTTACTTCAATCTGGAATGAAGTGATGAGCGTGTGGTGGAGGCAGGTTCAATTGAGTTTTGAACATGAATTAGATCATTTCTGATGAAGAAGCAACTTGCAGGGCTAGGGTAAAAGACAGGGGAGTGGTAGATGAAATGCTTCTGACTGAAGTTTATTGCTCAGCCAACATGAGTAAATTGTGTTTATCTGGTCATTGTCACGAGAACCGTTAGTAGGAACTTGCTGTGCGTAAACTGGTTTCTGTATATCCCAGACTGTGGCATGGACAAGGCCACAAAATGCTGCGTTCAGGGGATGTCTCACAGATCAGAAACTGCTATTTAAACTCAAGCCTGTTCTTTCTGTCTTTATCGCCCAGGTCCATGAGGAGAAAGGCAAGATAACCAGAGGATCAAACACCACTTACAGCTCTCAAGGCATCTGTTCCCTGTTTCAATATCAAACACTTATGTTCAAAGGCAGCTCAGTCAGAGTGATTTAGGATATCTGGTCGGCATGGACGAGTAGGGTCAAAGGGTCTGTTTCCCCGCTGTATATGTCGATGACTCTATGACTCTCACAACACCTGCTCACCATCTTAAATGCCCAGCGTGACGAGGCTGCAGACAAACAGAACAGGACACGGCCACATGCTTATATTTGAACGACACCATCAGGAGAGAACAAACAAATGACCAGGTTAGGCAATGCAGCCTCTTGAGCCTGCTGTGCCATTCCTGACCTCAATTCCACATCTCTGCTGATCCCAATATTCTTAGAGTCCATGAGATTCCAAAATGCCTGCCAGTTTCAGTGCTGGATTTTCCCAATAATTGGGCATCTACAGACCTCTGTGGTAATTAATTCCAAACATATACATCCCTTTGAGTGGAGTAACTTCTCTTCATCTCACACCGAAATAGTTTCAGGCTTAACTTTAGTCAATGGACCAGTTCCAGAAGCTTCAACTAGGGAGAGCAGTTCTCAGCAACTACCCTCTTACGCTCTCTCACCATCTCATCGATTGCAGTCAGATCATTTCTCCTTCCACTGAACTGCCAGCAGTATGATGGTGAACTGCTTCTGGGAACAGATGCAGTCAATGATGTGTAAGTACATCGAGCTCTTAGGGAGGGAATTCCAGAATTTTGACCCAGTGACAGTGAAGGAACGGCAGTATATTTCCAAGTCAGGATGGTGAGCGGCTTCAGGGGAACTTTAAAGGGGGTGGTGTTCCCTTGTACCTGCTGCTTTGTCCTTCTTAGAAGGAAGTGGCCATGGGTTTGGGTTTACGTCATGTTTAATTCCAAAAATCATTGTGGTTTCAAGTTCCATCTTGAAATCTTGAGCTCAACAAAAGAGGCTATCATTCCCAGTGCACTACTGTGGGAATGATACACTACCACTTGGGATAGCACTGCACCGTCAGACAACTGACAGAGGACGGGCCGCGCCGTGGGAGGGGCGGCCCCGACGGAGCGCCGCGCCGTGGGAGGGGCGGCCCCGACGGAGCGCCGCGCCGTGGGAGGGGCGGCCCCGACGGAGCGCCGCGCCGTGGGAGGGGCGGCCCCGACGGAGCGCCGCGCCGTGGGAGGGGCGGCCCCGACGGAGCGCCGCGCCGTGGGAGGGGCGGCCCCGACGGAGCGCCGCGCCGTGGGAGGGGCGGCCCCGACGGAGCGCCGCGCCGTGGGAGGGGCGGCCCCGACGGAGCGCCGCGCCGTGGGAGGGGCGGCCCCGACGGAGCGCCGCGCCGTGGGAGGGGCGGCCCCGACGGAGCGCCGCGCCGTGGGAGGGGCGGCCCCGACGGAGCGCCGCGCCGTGGGAGGGGCGGCCCCGACGGAGCGCCGCGCCGTGGGAGGGGCGGCCCCGACGGAGCGCCGCGCCGTGGGAGGGGCGGCTGTTACAGTGGAAACCACCTTAAATACCAGGCGACAGTGGTCAATAAAGAGCCAATTACATCAGAGTGCTTTAATTGAAGTGTCCGTATGTCTCACACTTGCAACTGCAGGACATTAGCTATCAGGAAAACACTGTCTAAGATGTTAAAACATTTCTATTGGTCGGGATTCCTTTAAGACACAGTCAAATTTTACCAAACATGCCCGATATTTCAGGTCGTGACACGTTCTCCAATAAACCTACAGCTTTGATTTCAAAACCACTTAGCAGAGTCTTAATACATTGTGCAGATACCTTACCGAAAATCAGTGGTGGGAATCCATATCTTTCAATAATTACAGATTATTCCACATGATTCATTCAATTACCTCCCGTGGATTTAGAAACAACATACTGCAAAAATGGCAACGCAAGAGTTAGTTCAATCTCGCCAAGAACTAGGCCACTATTGGAATACTGTGTGCAGGTCTGGTCTCACTGTTACAGGAACGATGCAGTGAAACTAGAAAGGGTTCAGAAGAGATTTATGAGGATGTTGCCGGTGTTGGAGGGTTTGAGCTACTGGGAGGGGCTGCTTTGGGGTGGGGCTATTTTCCCCAGAGTGTCGGAGGCTGAGGGGGTGATCTTAGTCTAACGTCAGCACGGTGGCTCAGGGGTTAGCACTGCAGCCTCACAGCACCAGGGACCCGAGCTCAATTCCACCCTCGGCCGACTGTCTGTGTGGAGTTTGCACACTCTCCCCGTGACTGCGTGGGTTTCCTCCGGGTGCTCCAGTTTCCTCCCACAGCCCGAAGATGTGCAGGTCCTGGCCTGAAACGTCAACTTTCCTGCTCCTCTGATGCTGTCTGGCCTGCTGTGTTCATCCAGCATCGCACTGAGTTATCTCTGAGCCCAGCATCAGCAAATCTTACTAACCCCAAAGATGTGCAGGTTAGGTGGACTGGCCATGGTAAGTTGCCCATAGTGTTCAGGCTATGTGGATTAGACATGGAAAATACAGGGCTACAGGGATAGGGTAGGAGCAGCATCTGGGTGGGATGTTCTTTGGGGAGTCAGTATAGTCTTGTTGAGCTGAATGGCCTATTCCTACACTGTAGGGATACTGTAATTCAACAGAGAATGCTGGAGAAACTCAGCGGGTCTGGCAGCATCTGTGAAGACAGAAACAGTGTTAAAGTCCAGTACGGCACTTCTTCAGAAGAAAAGTCTCGAATGCAAATCCAGCCACTTCCTGGTTTAATGGGAAGAGGATGTGGGGACCGGAAACTGGAAAGTTCGATGAATGAGTATAATCTCAATATCCTCCCTTATTCTTACATTTTCCAACAACACACACACACAGACATACCCACACACACACACACACACACACACACACACACCCACCCAGACACACACACGTGCACAGACACACACAGAGACACACGCATACAGACTCACACACCGACACACACAGTGACACGCACACAGGCACGCACACAGACACACGCACACAGGCACAGAGACACACACACACAGACAGACAGAGACACACACACACAGACGGGCACACAGACACACACATACAGACTCTCACACACGTGCACACACACACACAGACACAGACACATAGACAACACGGACAAACACACAGACACACACAAACAAAGACACACACAGAGATACACACACAGAGATGGGCACACATACACACAGACACACACACACAAACACACACACAACATGGACACACACACCCAGACACACCCACAACCACACACACACATCCACAGAGACACACACACAGGCACACAGACACACACATACAGACTCTCACACACACCCAGACAGACAGACACACACACACACACACACACACCCAGACACACACACACCCAGACACAGAGACGGACACACACACACCCGGGCACACGGGCACACACACACGGGCACACACACAACATAGACACACACGGGCACACACACACACACACACACACACACACACACACACACACACACACACAACATAGACACACACAACATAGACACACACACCCAGACACACCCACACACAGACATCCACAGAGACACACACACAGACACAGGCACACAGACACACACATACAGACTCTCACACACGTGCACACACACACACAGACACAGACACATAGACAACACGGACAAACACACAGACACACACAAACAAAGACACACACAGAGATACACACACAGAGATGGGCACACATACACACAGACACACACACACACAAACACACACACAACATGGACACACACACCCAGACACACCCACACCCACACACAGACATCCACAGAGACACACACATACAGACTCTCACACACACCCAGACAGACACACACACACACACACACACAGACACACACACACACACACACCCAGACACACACACACACACGGGCACACACACACAACATAGACACACACGGGCACACACACACACACACACACACACACACACACACAACATAGACACACCCAGACACACACACACACCCAGACACACACACACACACACAGAGACGAGCACACACACACACAGATGGGCACACATACACAAACAACATGGACACACACACCCAGACACACCCACACCCACAAACACACACACACAGACAGACACAGAGACACACACACACAGACGACACAGACGGGCGCACGGGCGCACACACAGACGGGCGCACACAACATAGACACACACACACACACACACACAGACAACACAGACACACCCAGAGACGGGGACACACACACACACACACACACACACAGAGACGGGGACACACACACACACAGGCGCGCACACACACACACACACACACACACACACAGAGACGGGCGCGCACACACACACACACACACACACACACACACACACACACACACACACACACACAGAGACGGGCGCACACACACACAGAGACGGGCGCACACACACACAGAGACGGGCGCGCACACACACACAGAGACGGGCGCGCACACACACACAGAGACGGGCGCGCACACACACACAGAGACGGGCGCGCACACACACACACACACACACACACAGAGACGGGCGCACACACACACACACACACACACACACACACACACACAGAGACGGGCGCACACACACACACACACACACACACACACACACACACACACACAGAGACGGGCGCACACACACACACACACACACACACACACACACACACACACACAGAGACGGGCGCACACACACACACACACACACACACACACACACACACACACAGAGACGGGCGCACACACACACACACACACACACACACACAGACGGGCGCGCACACACACACACACACACACACACACACACACACAGAGACGGAGACACACACACACAGGCAGACACACACACACGGGCACACAGACACACGGGCACACAGACACACGGGCACACAGACACACGGGCACACAGACACACGGGCGCGCGCACACACAGAGACGGGCGCGCGCACACACAGAGACGGGCGCGCGCACACACAGAGACGGGCGCGCGCACACACAGAGACGGGCGCGCGCACACACAGAGACGGGCGCGCACACACACAGACGGGCGCGCACACACACAGACGGGCGCGCGCGCGCACACACAGAGACGGGCGCGCGCGCGCACACACAGAGACGGGCGCGCGCGCGCACACACAGAGACGGGCGCGCGCGCACACACACAGAGACGGGCGCGCGCGCACACACACAGAGACGGGCGCGCGCGCACACACACAGAGACGGGCGCGCGCGCACACACACAGAGACGGGCGCGCGCGCACACACACAGAGACGGGCGCGCGCGCACACACACAGAGACGGACGCGCGCGCACACACACAGAGACGGACGCGCGCGCACACACACAGAGACGGACGCGCGCGCACACACACACACACACACACACACACACACACACACACACACACAGAGACGGGCACACACACACACACACACACACACACACACAGACGGGCACACACACACACACACACACACACACACAGACGGGCACACACACACACACACACACACACACACACACACAACATAGACACACACACACACACACACGGGCACACACACACACACACGGGCACACACGCGCACACACAGACGGGCGCGCACACACACAGACGGGCGCACACACACAGACGGGCGCACACACACAGACGGGCGCACACACACACAGACGGGCGCACACACACACAGACGGGCGCACACACACACAGACGGGCGCACACACACACAGACGGGCGCACACACACACAGACGGGCGCACACACAGACGGGCGCACACGCACACACACACACGGGCGCACACGCACACACACACACGGGCGCACACGCACACACACACGGGCGCACACGCACACACACACGGGCGCACACACACACGGGCGCACACACACACGGGCGCACACACACACGGGCGCACACACACACACACACACGGGCGCACACACGGGCGCACACACACACACACAACATAGACACACACACAGACGGGCACACACACACACACACACACACACACACACACACAGACGGGCGCACACACACACACACACGGGCGCACACACACACACACACGGGCGCACACACACACACACACACGGGCGCACACACACACACACACACGGGCGCACACACACACACACACACACACGGGCGCACACACACACACACACACACACGGGCGCACACACACACACACACACACGGGCGCACACACACACACACACACACACGGGCGCACACACACACACACACACACACGGGCGCACACACACACACACGGGCGCACACACACACACACGGGCGCACACACACACACACGGGCGCACACACACACACACACACGGGCGCACACACACACACACACACGGGCGCACACACACACACACACAACATAGACACACACACAGACGGGCACACACACACACACACACACAGACGGGCACACACACACACGGGCGCACACACACACACACGGGCACACACACACACACACACACACACGCACACACACACACGGGCACGCGCGCACACACAGACGGGCGCGCACACACACACAGACGGGCGCGCACACACACAGACGGGCGCGCACACACACAGACGGGCGCGCACACACACAGACGGGCGCGCACACACACAGACGGGCGCGCACACACGGGCACACACACAGACGGGCGCACACACACACAGACGGGCGCACACACACACAGACGGGCGCACACACACACAGACGGGCGCACACACACACAGACGGGCGCACACACACACACACACGGGCGCACACACACACACACACGGGCGCACACACACACACACACGGGCGCACACACACACACACACGGGCGCACACACACACACACACGGGCGCACACACACACACACACACGGGCGCACACACACACACACACACGGGCGCACACACACACACACACACGGGCGCACACACACACACACACACAACATAGACACACACACAGACGGGCACACACACGGGCACACACACACAGACGGGCACACACACGGGCACACACACACAGACACACACACACAGACGGGCACACACACACACACACACAGACGGGCACACACACACACACAGACACACACGGGCGCACACACACACACACACAGACACACACGGGCGCACACACACACACACGGGCGCGCACACACACACACACGGGCGCACACACACACACGGGCGCACACACACACACACGGGCGCACACACACACACACGGGCGCACACACACATACACACACACGGGCGCACACACACACGGGCGCACACACACACACACACACAACATAGACACACACACACAGACGGGCGCACACACACACACACACACACGGGCGCACACACACACACACGGGCGCACACACACACACACGGGCGCACACACACACACACGGGCGCACACACACACACGGGCGCACACACACACACACGGGCGCGCACACACACACACACGGGCGCACACACACACACACGGGCGCACACACACACACACGGGCGCACACACACACGGGCGCACACACACACACACGGGCGCACACACACACACACACGGGCGCACACACACACACACACACGGGCGCACACACACACACACGGGCGCACACACACACACACACGGGCGCACACACACACACACACACGGGCGCACACACACACACACGGGCGCACACACACACACACGGGCGCACACACACACACACACGGGCGCACACACACACACACACACGGGCGCACACACACACACACGGGCGCACACACACACACACGGGCGCACACACACACACACGGGCGCACACACACACACACGGGCGCACACACACACGGGCGCACACACACACACACGGGCGCACACACACAAACACGGGCGCACACACACAAACACGGGCGCACACACACACACACGGGCGCACACACACACACACGGGCGCACACACACACACACGGGCGCACACACACACGGGCGCACACACACACACACGGGCGCACACACACACACACACGGGCGCACACACACACACACACGGGCGCACACACACACACACACGGGCGCACACACACACACACGGGCGCACACACACACACACACGGGCGCACACACACACACACACGGGCGCACACACACGCACACACACACGGGCGCACACACACACGGGCGCACACACACACGGGCGCACACACACACGGGCGCACACACACACGGGCGCACACACACACGGGCGCACACACACACGGGCGCACACACACACGGGCGCACACACACACGGGCGCACACACACACGGGCGCACACACACACGGGCGCACACACACACGGGCGCACACACACACGGGCGCACACACACACGGGCGCACACACACACGGGCGCACACACACACGGGCGCACACACACGGGCGCACACACACGGGCGCACACACACACGGGCGCACACACACACACACACACAACATAGACACACACACACAGACGGGCGCACACACACACACACACACACACAGACGGGCGCACACACACACACACACACACACACAGACGGGCGCACACACACACACACAGACGGGCGCACACACACACACACACGGGCGCACGCACACACACACACGGGCGCACGCACACACACACACACACGGGCGCACGCACACACACACACACACGGGCGCACGCACACACACACACACACGGGCGCACACACACACACACGGGCGCACACACACACGGACACGGGCGCACACACACACGGACACGGGCGCACACACACACGGACACGGGCGCACACACACACGGACACGGGCGCACACACACACGGACACGGGCGCACACACACACACACACACGGGCGCACACACACACACACACGGGCGCACACACACACGGACACGGGCGCACACACACACACACGGGCGCACACACACACACACGGGCGCACACACACACACACGGGCGCACACGGGCGCACACACACACACACACACACACACGGGCACACACACACACACACACGGGCGCACACACACACACACACACAACATAGACACACACACACAGACGGGCGCACACACACACACACACAGACGGGCGCGCGCACACACACACACGGGCGCACACACACACACACACGGGCGCGGGCGCACACACACACACACGGGCGCACACACACACACACACACACGGGCGCACACACACACACACACACACACGGGCGCACACACACACACACACACACGGGCGGGCGCACACACACACGGGCGCACACACACACACAGACGGGCGCACACACACACACACACACACACAGACGGGCGCACACACACACACACACACACAGACGGGCGCACACACACACACACGGGCGCACACACACACACACACGGGCGCACACACACACACACACGGGCGCACACACACACACACGGGCGCACAGACACACACACACGGGCGCACACACACACACACACGGGCGCACACACACACACACACGGGCGCACACACACACACACACGGGCGCACACACACACACACGGGCGCACACACACACACACACGGGCGCACACACACACACACACGGGCGCACACACACACACACGGGCGCACACACACACGGACACGGGCGCACACACACACGGACACGGGCGCACACACACACGGACACGGGCGCACACACACACACACACGGGCGCACACACACACACACACGGGCGCACACACACACACACACACGGGCGCACACACACACACACACGGGCGCACACACACACACACACGGGCGCACACACACACACAGGCGCACACACACACGGGCGCACACACACACGCACACGGGCGCACACACACACGGACACGGGCGCACACACACACACACACACACGGGCGCACACACACACACACACACACGGGCGCACACACACACACACACACGGGCGCGCACACACACACACACACGGGCGCACACACACACACACACGGGCGCACACACACACACACACACGGGCGCGCACACACACACACACGGGCGCACACACACACACACACGGGCGCACACACACACACAGGCGCACACACACACGGGCGCACACACACACACAGGCGCACACACACACGGGCGCACACACACACGCACACGGGCGCACACACACACGGACACGGGCGCACACACACACACACACACACGGGCGCACACACACACACACACACACGGGCGCACACACACACACACACACACGGGCGCACACACACACACACACACACGGGCGCACACACACACACACACGGGCGCACACACACACACACACACGGGCGCGCACACACACACACACGGGCGCGCACACACACACACACGGGCGCGCACACACACACACACGGGCGCGCACACACACACACACGGGCGCGCACACACACACACACGGGCGCGCGCACACACACACACGGGCGCGCGCACACACAGACACGGGCGCACACACACACACACGGGCGCACACACACACGGGCGCACACACACACGCACACGGGCGCACACACACACGGACACGGGCGCACACACACACGGACACGGGCGCACACACACACGGACACGGGCGCACACACACACGGACACGGGCGCACACACACACGGACACGGGCGCACACACACACGGACACGGGCGCACACACACACACACACACGGGCGCACACACACACACACGGGCGCACACACACACACACACGGGCGCACACACACACGGACACGGGCGCACACACACACGGACACGGGCGCACACACACACACACACGGGCGCACACACACACGGACACGGGCGCACACACACACGGACACGGGCGCACACACACACGGACACGGGCGCACACACACACGGACACGGGCGCACACACACACACACACGGGCGCACACACACACACACACGGGCGCACACACACACACACGGGCGCACACACACACACACACGGGCGCACACACACACGGACACGGGCGCACACACACACGGACACGGGCGCACACACACACACACACGGGCGCACACACACACACACACACGGGCGCACACACACACACACGGGCGCACACACACACGGGCGCACACACACACGCACACGGGCGCACACACACACACACACACACGGGCGCACACACACACACACACGGGCGCACACACACACACACACGGGCGCACACACACACACACACGGGCGCACACACACACACACACGGGCGCACACACACACACACGGGCGCACACACACACACACGGGCGCACACACACACGCACACGGGCGCACACACACACACACACGGGCGCACACACACACACACACGGGCGCACACACACACACACACGGGCGCACACACACACACACACACGGGCGCACACACACACACACGGGCGCACACACACACGGGCGCACACACACACGCACACGGGCGCACACACACACACACACACACGGGCGCACACACACACACACACGGGCGCACACACACACACACACGGGCGCACACACACACACACACGGGCGCACACACACACACACACGGGCGCACACACACACACACACGGGCGCACACACACACACAGGCGCACACACACACGGGCGCACACACACACGCACACGGGCGCACACACACACGGACACGGGCGCACACACACACGGACACGGGCGCACACACACACACACACACACGGGCGCACACACACACACACACACACGGGCGCACACACACACACACACACACACGGGCGCACACACACACACACACACGGGCGCACACACACACACACACACACACACACACGGGCGCACACACACACACACACGGGCGCACACACACACACACACACACGGGCGCACACACACACACACACGGGCGCGCACACACACACACACGGGCGCGCACACACACACACACGGGCGCGCACACACACAGACACGGGCGCGCACACACACAGACACGGGCGCACACACACACGGGCGCACACACACACGGGCGCACACACACACACACACACGGGCGCACACACACACACACACACACACGGGCGCACACACACACACACACACAACATAGACACACACACAGACGGGCACACACACACACACACACACACACACGGGCACACACACACAGACACACACACACAGACGGGCACACACACACACACACACAGACGGGCACACACACACACACAGACACACACGGGCGCACACACACACACACACAGACACACACGGGCGCGCACACACACACACGGGCGCGCACACACACACACGGGCGCGCACACACACACACGGGCGCGCACACACACACACGGGCGCACACACACGGGCGCACACACACACACACGGGCGCACACACACACGGGCGCACACACACACACACACACAACATAGACACACACACACAGACGGGCGCACACACACACACACGGGCGCACACACACACACACGGGCGCACACACACACGGGCGCACACACACACACACGGGCGCACACACACACACGGGCGCACACACACACACACGGGCGCGCACACACACACACACGGGCGCACACACACACACACGGGCGCGCACACACACACACACGGGCGCACACACACACACACGGGCGCACACACACACACACGGGCGCACACACACACACACGGGCGCACACACACACACACGGGCGCACACACACACACACGGGCGCACACACACACACACACACACGGGCGCACACACACACACACACGGGCGCACACACACACACACGGGCGCACACACACACACACGGGCGCACACACACACACACGGGCGCACACACACACACACACGGGCGCACACACACACACACACACACGGGCGCACACACACACACACGGGCGCACACACACACACACGGGCGCACACACACACACACGGGCGCACACACACACACACACACACGGGCGCACACACACACGGGCGCACACACACACGGGCGCACACACACACGGGCGCACACACACACGGGCGCACACACACACGGGCGCACACACACACGGGCGCACACACACACGGGCGCACACACACACGGGCGCACACACACACGGGCGCACACACACGGGCGCACAC
This sequence comes from Stegostoma tigrinum, assembly GCF_030684315.1. Classification (NCBI taxonomy): domain Eukaryota; kingdom Metazoa; phylum Chordata; class Chondrichthyes; order Orectolobiformes; family Stegostomatidae; genus Stegostoma; species Stegostoma tigrinum. The sequence goes on from NC_081373.1 coordinate 6,849,255, forward strand.
ACACACGGGCGCACACACACACACACACACAACATAGGCACACACACACAGACGGGCGCACACACACACACACACACAGACGGGCGCACACACACAGACGGGCGCACACACACACACACACAGACGGGCGCACACACACACACACACAGACGGGCGCACACACACACACACACGGGCGCACACACACACACACACGGGCGCACACACACACACACGGGCGCACGCACACACACACACACACGGGCGCACGCACACATACACACACACGGGCGCACGCACACACACACACACACGGGCGCACGCACACACACGGACACGGGCGCACACACACACGGACACGGGCGCACACACACACGGACACGGGCGCACACACACACACACACACGGGCGCACACACACACACACACGGGCGCACACACACACACACGGGCGCACACACACACACACGGGCGCACACACACACACACGGGCGCACACACACACACACACACACACGGGCACACACACACACACACACGGGCGCGCACACACACACACACACACACACAACATAGACACACACACACAGACGGGCGCACACACACACACACACACAGACGGGCGCGCACACACACACACACGGGCGCACACACACACACACACGGGCGCGGGCGCACACACACACACACGGGCGCACACACACACACACACACACGGGCGCACACACACACACACACACACGGGCGCACACACACAGACACACACACGGGCGGGCGCACACACACACGGGCGCACACACACACACAGACGGGCGCACACACACACACACACACACAGACGGGCGCACACACACACACACGGGCGCACACACACACACACACGGGCGCACACACACACACACACGGGCGCACACACACACACACACGGGCGCACACACACACACACGGGCGCACACACACACACACACGGGCGCACACACACACACACTGGCGCACACACACACACACTGGCGCACACACACACGGACACGGGCGCACACACACACGGACACGGGCGCACACACACACGGACACGGGCGCACACACACACGGACACGGGCGCACACACACACACACACACACACACACACACACGGGCGCACACACACACACACACGGGCGCACACACACACACACACGGGCGCACACACACACACACACGGGCGCACACACACACGGGCGCACACACACACGGACACGGGCGCACACACACACACACACACACGGGCGCACACACACACACACACACACGGGCGCACACACACACGGGCGCACACACACACGGGCGCACACACACACGGGCGCACACACACACACACACGGGCGCGCACACACACACACACGGGCGCGCACACACACACACACGGGCGCGCACACACACACACACGGGCGCACACACACACACACACGGGCGCACACACACACACACACGGGCGCACACACACACAGACACGGGCGCACACACACACACACACGGGCGCACACACACACACACACGGGCGCACACACACACGGGCGCACACACACACGGACACGGGCGCACACACACACACACACACACGGGCGCACACACACACACACACACACGGGCGCACACACACACGGGCGCACACACACACGGGCGCACACACACACGGGCGCACACACACACACACACGGGCGCGCACACACACACACACGGGCGCGCACACACACACACACGGGCGCGCACACACACACACACGGGCGCACACACACACACACACGGGCGCGCACACACACACACACGGGCGCACACACACACAGACACGGGCGCACACACACACAGACACGGGCGCACACACACACACACGGGCGCACACACACACGGGCGCACACACACACGGGCGCACACACACACGCACACGGGCGCACACACACACACACACACACACACGGGCGCACACACACACACACACACACGGGCGCACACACACACACACACACACGGGCGCACACACACACACACACACACGGGCGCACACACACACACACACGGGCGCACACGGGCGCGCACACACACACACACACGGGCGCGCACACACACACACGGGCGCGCACACACACACACACGGGCGCACACACACACACACACGGGCGCACACACACACACACACGGGCGCACACACACACACACACGGGCGCACACACACACACACACGGGCGCACACACACACACACGGGCGCACACACACACACACACGGGCGCACACACACGGACACGGGCGCACACACACACGGACACGGGCGCACACACACACGGACACGGGCGCACACACACACGGACACGGGCGCACACACACACGGACACGGGCGCACACACACACACACACGGGCGCACACACACACACACACGGGCGCACACACACACACACACGGGCGCACACACACACACACACACGGGCGCACACACACACACACACGGGCGCACACACACACGGACACGGGCGCACACACACACGGACACGGGCGCACACACACACGGACACGGGCGCACACACACACGGACACGGGCGCACACACACACGGACACGGGCGCACACACACACACACACGGGCGCACACACACACACACACGGGCGCACACACACACACACGGGCGCACACACACACGGGCGCACACACACACGGGCGCACACACACACGGGCGCACACACACACGCACACGGGCGCACACACACACACACACACACGGGCGCACACACACACACACACGGGCGCACACACACACACACACACACACGGGCGCACACACACACACACGGGCGCACACACACACGGGCGCACACACACACACACGGGCGCACACACACACACACACGGGCGCACACACACACACACACGGGCGCACACACACACACACACGGGCGCACACACACGGACACGGGCGCACACACACGGACACGGGCGCACACACACACGGACACGGGCGCACACACACACGGACACGGGCGCACACACACACGGACACGGGCGCACACACACACGGACACGGGCGCACACACACACACACGGGCGCACACACACACACACACGGGCGCACACACACACACACACGGGCGCACACACACACACACACACGGGCGCGCACACACACACACACGGGCGCACACACACACACACACGGGCGCACACACACACACAGGCGCACACACACACGGGCGCACACACACACGGACACGGGCGCGCACACACACACACACACACGGGCGCACACACACACACACACACACGGGCGCACACACACACACACACACGGGCGCACACACACACACACACGGGCGCACACACACACACACACACGGGCGCGCACACACACACACACGGGCGCACACACACACACACACGGGCGCACACACACACACAGGCGCACACACACACGGGCGCACACACACACGGACACGGGCGCGCACACACACACACACACACGGGCGCACACACACACACACACACACGGGCGCACACACACACACACACACGGGCGCACACACACACACACACGGGCGCACACACACACACACACGGGCGCGCACACACACACAGGCGCACACGGGCGCACACACACACGGACACGGGCGCACACACACACGGACACGGGCGCACACACACACACACACACACGGGCGCACACACACACACACACACACGGGCGCACACACACACACACACACACGGGCGCACACACACACACACACACGGGCGCACACACACACACACACACGGGCGCACACACACACACACACACACACACACGGGCGCACACACACACACACACACACACACACGGGCGCACACACACACACACACGGGCGCACACACACACACACACGGGCGCACACACACACACACACGGGCGCACACACACACGCACACGGGCGCACACACACACGCACACGGGCGCACACACACACGCACACGGGCGCACACACACACGCACACGGGCGCACACACACACGGACACGGGCGCACACACACACACACACACACGGGCGCACACACACACACACACACACACGGGCGCGCACACACACACACACGGGCGCACACACACACACACGGGCGCGCACACACACACACACGGGCGCACACACACACACACACGGGCGCGCACACACACACACACACGGGCGCACACACACACGGACACGGGCGCACACACACACGGACACGGGCGCACACACACACGGACACGGGCGCACACACACACGGACACGGGCGCACACACACACGGACACGGGCGCACACACACACGGACACGGGCGCACACACACACGGACACGGGCGCACACACACACGGGCGCACACACACACGGACACGGGCGCACACACACACACACGGGCGCACACACACACACACGGGCGCACACACACACACACACGGGCGCACACACACACACACACGGGCGCACACACACACGGGCGCACACACACACGGACACGGGCGCACACACACACGGACACGGGCGCACACACACACGGACACGGGCGCACACACACACGGACACGGGCGCACACACACACGGACACGGGCGCACACACACACACACGGGCGCACACACACACGGGCGCACACACACACGCACACGGGCGCACACACACACACACACACACGGGCGCACACACACACACACACGGGCGCACACACACACACACACGGGCGCACACACACACACACGGGCGCACACACACACACACGGGCGCACACACACACGGGCGCACACACACACGCACACGGGCGCACACACACACACACACGGGCGCACACACACACACACACGGGCGCACACACACACACACACGGGCGCACACACACACACACACGGGCGCACACACACACACACGGGCGCACACACACACGGGCGCACACACACACGCACACGGGCGCTCACACACACGCACACGGGCGCACACACACACACACACGGGCGCACACACACACACACACGGGCGCACACACACACATACGGGCGCACACACACACGGGCGCGCACACACACGGGCGCGCACACACACACACACGGGCGCGCACACACACACACACACGGGCGCGCACACACACACACACGGGCGCGCACACACACACACACGGGCGCGCACACACACACACACGGGCGCGCACACACACACACACGGGCGCGCACACACACACACACGGGCGCGCACACACACACACACGGGCGCACACACACACGGACACGGGCGCACACACACACGGACACGGGCGCACACACACACACAAACACACGGGCGCACACACACACACACACGGGCGCACACACACACACACGGGCGCACACACACACGGACACGGGCGCACACACACACGGACACGGGCGCACACACACACGGACACACACGGGCGCACACACACACACACGGGCGCACACACACACACACGGGCGCACACACACACGGGCGCACACACACACACACACGGGCGCGCACACACACACACACGGGCGCGCACACACACACACACGGGCGCACACACACACACACACGGGCGCACACACACACACACACACACACACACACACGGGCGCACACACACACACACACACACGGGCGCACACACACACACACACACGGGCGCACACACACACACACACACACGGGCGCACACACACACACACACACGGGCGCGCACACACACACACACACGGGCGCACACACACACACACACACGGGCGCGCACACACACACACACGGGCGCGCACACACACACACACGGGCGCACACACACACACACACACACGGGCGCACACACACACACACACACGGGCGCACACACACACACACACACGGGCGCACACACACACACACACGGGCGCACACACACACACACACGGGCGCACACACACACACACACACGGGCGCGCACACACACACACACGGGCGCGCACACACACACACACGGGCGCACACACACACACACGGGCGCACACACACACACACGGGCGCACACACACACACACGGGCGCACACACACACACACACGGGCGCGCACACACACGGACACGGGCGCGCACACACACGGACACGGGCGCGCACACACACGGACACGGGCGCACACACACACGGACACGGGCGCACACACACACGGACACGGGCGCACACACACACGGACACGGGCGCACACACACACACACACACACGGGCGCACACACACACACACACGGGCGCACACACACACACACACGGGCGCACACACACACACACACGGGCGCACACACACACACACACGGGCGCACACACACACACACACGGGCGCACACACACACGGACACGGGCGCACACACACACGGACACGGGCGCACACACACACGGACACGGGCGCACACACACACACACACACACGGGCGCACACACACACACACACGGGCGCACACACACACACACACGGGCGCACACACACACACACACGGGCGCACACACACACACACGGGCGCACACACACACGGACACGGGCGCACACACACACGGACACGGGCGCACACACACACGGACACGGGCGCACACACACACGGACACACACGGGCGCACACACACACACACACGGGCGCACACACACACACACGGGCGCACACACACACGGACACGGGCGCACACACACACGGACACGGGCGCACACACACACGGACACACACGGGCGCACACACACACACACACGGGCGCACACACACACACACGGGCGCACACACACACGGGCGCGCGCACACACACACACACACGGGCGCGCACACACACACACACGGGCGCGCACACACACACACACGGGCGCGCACACACACACACACGGGCGCGCACACACACACACACGGGCGCGCACACACACACACGGGCGCGCACACACACACACACGGGCGCGCACACACACACACACGGGCGCGCACACACACACACACGGGCGCGCACACACACACACACGGGCGCGCACACACACACACACGGGCGCGCACACACACACACACGGGCGCGCACACACACACACACGGGCGCGCACACACACACACACGGGCGCGCACACACACACACACGGGCGCGCACACACACACACACGGGCGCGCACACACACACACACGGGCGCGCACACACACACACACGGGCGCGCACACACACACACACGGGCGCGCACACACACACACACGGGCGCGCACACACACACACACGGGCGCACACACACACGGACACGGGCGCACACACACACGGACACGGGCGCACACACACACGGACACGGGCGCACACACACACGGACACGGGCGCACACACACACACACACACACGGGCGCACACACACACACACACACACGGGCGCACACACACACACACACGGGCGCACACACACACGGACACGGGCGCACACACACACGGACACACACGGGCGCACACACACACGGACACACACGGGCGCACACACACACGGACACACACGGGCGCACACACACACGGACACGGGCGCACACACACACACACGGGCGCACACACACACACACGGGCGCACACACACACACACACGGGCGCACACACACACACACACGGGCGCACACACACACACACACGGGCGCACACACACACACACACGGGCGCACACACACACACACACGGGCGCACACACACACACACGGGCGCACACACACACACACGGGCGCACACACACACACACGGGCGCACACACACACACACGGGCGCACACACACACACACACGGGCGCACACACACACACACACGGGCGCACACACACACGGACACGGGCGCACACACACACGGACACGGGCGCACACACACACACACACGGGCGCGCACACACACACACACACGGGCGCACACACACACACACGGGCGCACACACACACACACGGGCGCACACACACACACACACGGGCGCACACACACACACACACGGGCGCACACACACACGGACACGGGCGCACACACACACGGACACGGGCGCACACACACACACACACGGGCGCGCACACACACACACACACGGGCGCACACACACACACACACGGGCGCACACACACACACACACGGGCGCACACACACACACACACGGGCGCACACACACACACACACGGGCGCACACACACACACACACGGGCGCACACACACACACACGGGCGCACACACACACACGGGCGCACACACACACACACACGGGCGCACACACACACGGACACGGGCGCACACACACACACACACACACACGGGCGCACACACACACACACACACACACACGGGCGCACACACACACACACACGGGCGCACACACACACACACACGGGCGCACACACACACACACACGGGCGCACACACACACACACACACACACACACACGGGCGCACACACACACACACACGGGCGCACACACACACACACGGGCGCACACACACACACGGGCGCACACACACACACACACGGGCGCACACACACACGGACACGGGCGCACACACACACACACACACACACACACGGGCGCACACACACACACACACACGGGCGCACACACACACACACACGGGCGCACACACACACACACACGGGCGCACACACACACACACACGGGCGCACACACACGGGCGCACACACACACACGGGCGCACACACACACACACACGGGCGCACACACACACACACACGGGCGCACACACACACACACACGGGCGCACACACACACACACACACACACACACGGGCGCACACACACACACACACGGGCGCACACACACACACACACGGGCGCACACACACACGGGCGCGCACACACACACACACACGGGCGCACGCACACACACACGGGCGCACGCACACACACACACGGGCGCACACACACACACACACACGGGCGCACACACACACACACACACGGGCGCACACACACACACACACACGGGCGCACACACACACACACACGGGCGCACACGGACACACACGGGCGCACACACACACGGGCGCACACACACACGGGCGCACACACACACGGGCGCACACACACACGGGCGCACACACACACGGGCGCACACGGACACGGGCGCACACACACACGGACACGGGCGCACACACACACGGACACGGGCGCACACACACACGGACACGGGCGCACACACACACGGACACGGGCGCACACACACACGGACACGGGCGCGCACACACGGACACGGGCGCGCACACACGGACACGGGCGCGCACACACGGACACGGGCGCGCACACACGGACACGGGCGCGCACACACACGGACACGGGCGCGCACACACACGGACACGGGCGCGCACACACACGGACACGGGCGCGCACACACGGACACGGGCGCACACACACACACACGGGCGCGCACACACACACACACGGGCGCGCACACACACACACACGGGCGCGCACACACACACACACGGGCGCGCACACACACACACACGGGCGCGCACACACACACACACGGGCGCGCACACACACACACACGGGCGCGCACACACACACACACGGGCGCGCACACACACACACACGGGCGCGCACACACACACACACGGGCGCGCACACACACACACACGGGCGCGCACACACACACACACGGGCGCGCACACACACACACGGGCGCACACGGACACGGGCGCACACACACACGGGCGCACACACACACGGGCGCACACACACACGGGCGCACACACACACGGGCGCACACACACACGGGCGCACACACACACGGGCGCACACACACACGGGCGCACACGGACACGGACACGGGCGCACACGGACACGGACACGGGCGCACACGGACACGGACACGGGCGCACACGGACACGGACACGGGCGCACACACACGGACACGGGCGCACACGGACACGGGCGCACACACACGGACACGGGCGCGCACACACACACACACGGGCGCACACACACACACACACGGGCGCACACACACGGACACGGGCGCACACACACGGACACGGGCGCGCACACACACGGACACGGGCGCGCACACACACGGACACGGGCGCGCACACACGGACACGGGCGCGCACACACGGACACGGGCGCGCACACACACACACACGGGCGCGCACACACACACACACGGGCGCGCACACACACACACACGGGCGCGCACACACACACACACGGGCGCGCACACACACACACACGGGCGCGCACACACACACACACGGGCGCGCACACACACACACACGGGCGCGCACAAACACACACACGGGCGCGCACACACACACACACGGGCGCGCACACACACACACACGGGCGCACACACACACACACACGGGCGCACACACACACACACACGGGCGCGCACACACACACACGGGCACACACGGACACGGGCGCACACACACACACACACGGGCGCACACACACACACACGGGCGCACACACACACGGGCGCACACACACACGGGCGCACACACACACGGGCGCACACACACACGGGCGCACACACACACGGGCGCACACACACACGGGCGCACACACACACGGGCGCACACGGACACGGGCGCACACGGACACGGACACGGGCGCACACGGACACGGACACGGGCGCACACGGACACGGACACGGGCGCACACGGACACGGACACGGGCGCACACACACGGACACGGGCGCACACACACACGGGCGCACACACACGGACACGGGCGCGCACACACACGGACACGGGCGCGCACACACACACACACGGGCGCACACACACACACGGGCGCACACACACACACGGGCGCACACACACACGGGCGCACACACGGGCGCACACACACACACACACGGGCGCACACACACACACACACGGGCGCACACACACACACACACACGGGCGCACACACACACACACACACACGGGCGCACACACACACACACACACACACGGGCGCACACACACACACACACGGGCGCACACGCACACACACACGGGCGCACACACACACGGGCGCACACACACACGGGCGCACACACACACGGGCGCACACACACACGGGCGCACACACA